>NW_027620679.1:30000-61769 GCF_964198595.1 Lampetra fluviatilis | reverse complement strand
TCTAGGGGGTGTGTCTAGCGGGTGTATCTAGGGGGTGTATCTAGGGGGTGTATCTAGGGGGTGTATCTAGGGGGTGTATCTAGGGGGGTGTGTCTAGGGGGTGTATCTAGGGGGTGTATCTAGGGGGTGTATCTAGGGGGGTGTATCTAGGGGGTAGTGTCTAGGGGGTGTGTCTAGGGGGTGTATCTAGGGGGTGTATCTAGGGGTGTGTCTAGGGGGTGTATCTAGGGGGTGTGTCTAGGGGGTGTATCTAGGGGGTGTGTCTAGGGGGTGTGTCTAGGGGGTATATCTAGGGGGTGTATCTAGGGGGTGTATCTAGGGGGTGTATCTAGGGGGTGTATCTAGGGGGTGTATCTAGGGGGGTGTATCTAGGGGGTGTGTCTAGGGGTGTATCTAGGGGGTGTATCTAGGGGGTGTGTCTAGGGGGTGTATCTAGGGGTGTATCTAGGGGGTGTATCTAGGGGGTGTATCTAGGGGGTGTGTCTAGGGGGTGTATCTAGGGGGTGTATCTAGGGGGTGTATCTAGGGGGTGTATCTAGGGGGTAGTGTCTAGGGGGTGTATCTAGGGGGTGTGTCTAGGGGGTGTATCTAGGGGGTGTGTCTAGGGGGTGTGTCTAGGGGGTATATCTAGGGGGTGTATCTAGGGGGTGTATCTAGGGGGTGTATCTAGGGGGTGTATCTAGGGGGTGTATCTAGGGGGTGTATCTAGGGGGTGTGTCTAGGGGGTGTATCTAGGGGGTGTATCTAGGGGGTGTGTCTAGGGGGTGTATCTAGGGGGTGTATCTAGGGGGTGTATCTAGGGGGTGTATCTAGGGGGTGTGTCTAGGGGGTGTATCTAGGGGGTGTATCTAGGGGGTGTATCTAGGGGGTGTATCTAGGGGGTAGTGTCTAGGGGGTGTATCTAGGGGGTGTATCTAGGGGGTGTGTCTAGGGGGTGTGTCTAGGGGGTAGTATCTAGGGGGTGTATCTAGGAGGTGTGTCTAGGAGGTGTGTATCTAGGGGGTGTGTCTAGGGGGTGTATCTAGGGGGTGTATCTAGGGGGTGTGTCTAGGGGGTGTGTCTAGGGGGTGTGTCTAGGGGGTGTATCTAGGGGGTGTGTCTAGGGGGTGTATCTAGGGGGTGTATCTAGGGGGTGTGTCTAGGGGGTGTGTCTAGGGGGTGTATCTAGGGGGTGTGTCTAGGGGGTGTGTCTAGGGGGTGTGTCTAGGGGGTGTATCTAGGGGGTGTGTCTAGGGGGTGTGTCTAGGGGGTGTATCTAGGGGGTGTGTCTAGGGGGTGGGTCTAGGGGGTGTATCTAGGGGGGTGTGTCTAGGGGGTGTATCTAGGGGGTGTATCTAGGGGGTGTATCTAGGGGGTGTATCTGGGGGGTGTGTCTAGGGGGTGTGTCTAGGAGGTGTGTCTAGGGGGTGTATCTAGGGGGTGTATCTAGGGGGTGTATCTAGGGGGTGTGTCTAGGGGGTGTGTCTAGGGGGTGTGTCTAGGGGGTGTATCTAGGGGGTAGTGTCTAGGGGGTGTATCTAGGGGGTGTGTCTAGGGGGTGTATCTAGGGGGTGTATCTAGGGGGTGTGTCCAGGGGGTGTGTCTAGGGGGTGTGTCTAGGGGGTGTATCTAGGGGGTGTATCTCGGGGGTGTGTCTAGGGGGTGTATCTAGGGGGTAGTGTCTAGGGGGTGTGTCTAGGGGGTGTGTCTAGGGGGTGTGTCTAGGGGGTGTATCTAGGGGGTGTGTCTAGGGGGTGTGTCTAGGGGGTGTATCTAGGGGGTGTATCTAGGGGGTGTATCTAGGGGGTAGTGTCTAGGGGGTGTGTCTAGGGGGTGTATCTAGGGGGTGTATCTAGGGGGTAGTGTCTAGGGGGTGTATCTAGGGGGTGTATCTAGGGGGTGTATCTAGGGGGTGTATCTAGGGGGTGTATCTAGGGGGTGTGTCTAGGGGGTGTATCTAGGGGGTGTGTCTAGGGGGTGTGTCTAGGGGGGTGTATCTAGGGGGTGTATCTAGGGGGTGTATCTAGGGGGTGTGTCTAGGGGGTGTGTCTAGGGGGTGTGTCTAGGGGGTGTATCTAGGGGGTGTGTCTAGGGGGTGTATCTAGGGGGTGTGTCTAGGGGGTGTATCTTAGGGGGTGTATCTAGGGGGTGTGTCTAGGGGGTGTGTCTAGGGGGTGTATCTAGGGGGTGTATCTAGGGGGTGTATCTAGGGGGTGTGTCTAGGGGGTGTGTCTAGGGGGTGTATCCAGGGGGTGTATCTAGGGGGTAGTGTCTAGGGGGTGTGTCTAGGGGGTGTATCTAGGGGGTGTGTCTAGGGAGTGTATCTAAGGGGTGTGTCTAGGGGGTGTGTCTAGGGGGTGTGTCTAGGGGGTGTATCTAGGGGGTGTATCTAGGGGGTGTGTCTAGGGGGTGTATCTAGGGGGTGTGACTAGGGGGTGTGTCTAGGGGGTGTGTCTAGGGGGTGTATCTAGGGGGTGTATCTAGGGGGTGTGTCTAGGGGGTGTGTCTAGGGGGTGTGTCTAGGGGGTGTATCTAGGGGGTGTATCTAGGGGGTAGTGTCTAGGGGGTGTATCTAGGGGGTAGTGTCTAGGGGGTGTGTCTAGGGGGTGTGTCTAGGGGGTGTATCTAGGGGGTGTATCTAGGGGGTGTATCTAGGGGGTGTGTCTAGGGGGTGTATCTAGGGGGTGTATCTAGGGGGTGTATCTAGGGGGTGTATCTAGGGGGTAGTGTCTAGGGGGTGTATCTAGGGGGTGTGTCTAGGGGGTGTATCTAGGGGGTGTATCTAGGGGGTGTATCTAGGGGGTGTGTCTAGGGGTGTATCTAGGGGGTGTGTCTAGGGGGTGTATCTAGGGGGTGTATCTAGGGGGTGTATCTAGGGGGTGTATCTAGGGGGTGTATCTAGGGGGTGTATCTAGGGGGTAGTGTCTAGGGGGTGGATCTAGGGGGTAGTGTCTAGGGGGTGTATCTAGGGGGTAGTATCTAGGGGGTGTATCTAGGGGGTGTATCTAGGGGGTAGTGTCTAGGGGGTGTATCTAGGGGGTGTGTCTAGGGGGTGTATCTAGGGGGTGTATCTGGGGGGTGTGTCTAGGGGGTGTGTCTAGGAGGTGTGTCTAGGGGGTGTATCTAGGGGGTGTATCTAGGGGGTGTATCTAGGGGGTGTGTCTAGGGGGTGTGTCTAGGGGGTGTGTCTAGGGGGTGTATCTAGGGGGTAGTGTCTAGGGGGTGTATCTAGGGGGTGTGTCTAGGGGGTGTATCTAGGGGGTGTATCTAGGGGGTGTGTCCAGGGGGTGTGTCTAGGGGGTGTGTCTAGGGGGTGTATCTAGGGGGTGTATCTCGGGGGTGTGTCTAGGGGGTGTATCTAGGGGGTAGTGTCTAGGGGGTGTGTCTAGGGGGTGTGTCTAGGGGGTGTGTCTAGGGGGTGTATCTAGGGGGTGTGTCTAGGGGGTGTGTCTAGGGGGTGTATCTAGGGGGTGTATCTAGGGGGTGTATCTAGGGGGTAGTGTCTAGGGGGTGTGTCTAGGGGGTGTATCTAGGGGGTGTATCTAGGGGGTAGTGTCTAGGGGGGTGTATCTAGGGGGTGTATCTAGGGGGTGTATCTAGGGGGTGTATCTAGGGGGTGTATCTAGGGGGTGTGTCTAGGGGGTGTATCTAGGGGGTGTGTCTAGGGGGTGTGTCTAGGGGTGTATCTAGGGGGTGTATCTAGGGGGTGTATCTAGGGGGTGTGTCTAGGGGGTGTGTCTAGGGGGTGTGTCTAGGGGGTGTATCTAGGGGGGTGTGTCTAGGGGGTGTATCTAGGGGGTGTGTCTAGGGGGTGTATCTAGGGGGTGTATCTAGGGGGTGTGTCTAGGGGGTGTGTCTAGGGGGTGTATCTAGGGGGTGTATCTAGGGGGTGTATCTAGGGGGTGTGTCTAGGGGGTGTGTCTAGGGGGTGTATCCAGGGGGGTGTATCTAGGGGGTAGTGTCTAGGGGGTGTGTCTAGGGGGTGTATCTAGGGGGTGTGTCTAGGGAGTGTATCTAAGGGGTGTGTCTAGGGGGTGTGTCTAGGGGGTGTGTCTAGGGGGTGTATCTAGGGGGTGTATCTAGGGGGTGTGTCTAGGGGGTGTATCTAGGGGGTGTGACTAGGGGGTGTGTCTAGGGGGTGTGTCTAGGGGGTGTATCTAGGGGGTGTATCTAGGGGGTGTGTCTAGGGGGTGTGTCTAGGGGGTGTGTCTAGGGGGTGTATCTAGGGGGTGTATCTAGGGGGTAGTGTCTAGGGGGTGTATCTAGGGGGTAGTGTCTAGGGGGTGTATCTAGGGGGTGTGTCTAGGGGGTGTATCTAGGGGGTGTATCTAGGGGGTGTGTCCAGGGGGTGTGTCTAGGGGGTGTGTCTAGGGGGTGTATCTAGGGGGTGTATCTCGGGGGTGTGTCTAGGGGGTGTATCTAGGGGGTAGTGTCTAGGGGGTGTGTCTAGGGGGTGTGTCTAGGGGGTGTGTCTAGGGGGTGTATCTAGGGGGTGTGTCTAGGGGGTGTGTCTAGGGGGTGTATCTAGGGGGTGTATCTAGGGGGTGTATCTAGGGGGTAGTGTCTAGGGGGTGTGTCTAGGGGGTGTATCTAGGGGGTGTATCTAGGGGGTAGTGTCTAGGGGGTGTATCTAGGGGGTGTATCTAGGGGGTGTATCTAGGGGGTGTATCTAGGGGGTGTATCTAGGGGGTGTGTCTAGGGGGTGTATCTAGGGGGTGTGTCTAGGGGGTGTGTCTAGGGGGTGTATCTAGGGGGTGTATCTAGGGGGTGTATCTAGGGGGTGTGTCTAGGGGGTGTGTCTAGGGGGTGTGTCTAGGGGGTGTATCTAGGGGGTGTGTCTAGGGGGTGTATCTAGGGGGTGTGTCTAGGGGGTGTATCTAGGGGGTGTATCTAGGGGGTGTGTCTAGGGGGTGTGTCTAGGGGGTGTATCTAGGGGGTGTATCTAGGGGGTGTATCTAGGGGGTGTGTCTAGGGGGTGTGTCTAGGGGGTGTATCCAGGGGGTGTATCTAGGGGGTAGTGTCTAGGGGGTGTGTCTAGGGGGTGTATCTAGGGGTGTGTCTAGGGAGTGTATCTAAGGGGTGTGTCTAGGGGGTGTGTCTAGGGGGTGTGTCTAGGGGGTGTATCTAGGGGGTGTATCTAGGGGGTGTGTCTAGGGGGTGTATCTAGGGGGTGTGACTAGGGGGTGTGTCTAGGGGGTGTGTCTAGGGGGTGTATCTAGGGGGTGTATCTAGGGGGTGTGTCTAGGGGGTGTGTCTAGGGGGTGTGTCTAGGGGGTGTATCTAGGGGGTGTATCTAGGGGGTAGTGTCTAGGGGGTGTATCTAGGGGGTAGTGTCTAGGGGGTGTGTCTAGGGGGTGTGTCTAGGGGGTGTATCTAGGGGGTGTATCTAGGGGGTGTATCTAGGGGGTGTGTCTAGGGGGTGTATCTAGGGGGTGTGTCCAGGGGGTGTGTGTCTAGGGGGTGTGTCTAGGGGGTGTATCTAGGGGGTGTATCTCGGGGGTGTGTCTAGGGGGTGTATCTAGGGGGTAGTGTCTAGGGGGTGTGTCTAGGGGGTGTGTCTAGGGGGTGTGTCTAGGGGGTGTATCTAGGGGGTGTGTCTAGGGGGTGTGTCTAGGGGGTGTATCTAGGGGGTGTATCTAGGGGGTGTATCTAGGGGGTAGTGTCTAGGGGGTGTGTCTAGGGGGTGTATCTAGGGGGTGTATCTAGGGGGTAGTGTCTAGGGGGTGTATCTAGGGGGTGTATCTAGGGGGTGTATCTAGGGGGTGTATCTAGGGGGTGTATCTAGGGGGTGTGTCTAGGGGGTGTATCTAGGGGGTGTGTCTAGGGGGTGTGTCTAGGGGGTGTATCTAGGGGGTGTATCTAGGGGGTGTATCTAGGGGGTGTGTCTAGGGGGTGTGTCTAGGGGGTGTGTCTAGGGGGTGTATCTAGGGGGTGTGTCTAGGGGGTGTATCTAGGGGGTGTGTCTAGGGGGTGTATCTAGGGGGTGTATCTAGGGGGTGTGTCTAGGGGGTGTGTCTAGGGGGTGTATCTAGGGGGTGTATCTAGGGGGTGTATCTAGGGGGTGTGTCTAGGGGGTGTGTCTAGGGGGTGTATCCAGGGGGTGTATCTAGGGGGTAGTGTCTAGGGGGTGTGTCTAGGGGGTGTATCTAGGGGGTGTGTCTAGGGAGTGTATCTAAGGGGTGTGTCTAGGGGGTGTGTCTAGGGGGTGTGTCTAGGGGGTGTATCTAGGGGGTGTATCTAGGGGGTGTGTCTAGGGGGTGTATCTAGGGGGTGTGACTAGGGGGTGTGTCTAGGGGGTGTGTCTAGGGGGTGTATCTAGGGGGTGTATCTAGGGGGTGTGTCTAGGGGGTGTGTCTAGGGGGTGTGTCTAGGGGGTGTATCTAGGGGGTGTATCTAGGGGGTAGTGTCTAGGGGGTGTATCTAGGGGGTAGTGTCTAGGGGGTGTGTCTAGGGGGTGTGTCTAGGGGGTGTATCTAGGGGGTGTATCTAGGGGGTGTATCTAGGGGGTGTGTCTAGGGGGTGTATCTAGGGGGTGTATCTAGGGGGTGTATCTAGGGGGTGTATCTAGGGGGTAGTGTCTAGGGGGTGTATCTAGGGGGTGTGTCTAGGGGGTGTATCTAGGGGGTGTATCTAGGGGGTGTATCTAGGGGGTGTGTCTAGGGGGTGTATCTAGGGGGTGTGTCTAGGGGGTGTATCTAGGGGGTGTATCTAGGGGGTGTATCTAGGGGGTGTATCTAGGGGGTGTATCTAGGGGGTGTATCTAGGGGGTAGTGTCTAGGGGGTGGATCTAGGGGGTAGTGTCTAGGGGGTGTATCTAGGGGGTAGTATCTAGGGGGTGTATCTAGGGGGTGTATCTAGGGGGTAGTGTCTAGGGGGTGTATCTAGGGGGTGTGTCTAGGGGGTGTATCTAGGGGGTGTATCTAGGGGGTGTATCTAGGGGGTGTATCTAGGGGGTGTATCTAGGGGGTGTATCTAGGGGGTGTATCTAGGGGGTAGTGTCTAGGGGGTGTATCTAGGGGGTGTATCTAGGGGGTGTATCTAGGGGGTGTATCTAGGGGGTGTATCTAGGGGGTGTATCTAGGGGGTATATCTAGGGGGTGTATCTAGGGGGTGTGTCTAGGGGGTGTATCTAGGGGGTGTATCTAGGGGGTGTATCTAGGGGGTGTGTCTAGGGGGTGTATCTAGGGGGTGTTTCTAGGGGGTGTGTCTAGGGGGTGTGTCTAGGGGGTGTATCTAGGGGGTGTATCTAGGGGGTGTGTCTAGGGGGTGTGTCTAGGGGGTGTGTCTAGGGGGTGTATCTAGGGGGTGTATCTAGGGGGTGTGTCTAGGGGGTGTATCTAGGGGGTGTATCTAGGGGGTGTATCTAGGGGGTGTATCTAGGGGGTGTATCTAGGGGGTGTATCTAGGGGGTGTATCTAGGAGGTGTGTCTAGGGGGTGTATCTAGGGGGTGTATCTAGGGGGTAGTGTCTAGGGGGTGTATCTAGGGGGTGTGTCTAGGGGGTGTGTCTAGGGGGTGTATCTAGGGGGTGTATCTAGGGGGTGTATCTAGGGGGTGTATCTAGGGGGTGTATCTAGGGGGTGTATCTAGGGGGTGTATCTAGGGGGTGTATCTAGGGGGTGTATCTAGGGGGTGTGTCTAGGGGGTGTGTCTAGGGGGTGTGTCTAGGGGGTGTATCTAGGGGGTGTATCTAGGGGGTGTATCTAGGGGGTGTGTCTAGGGGGTGTATCTAGGGGGTAGTGTCTAGGGGGTGTATCTAGGGGGTGTGTCTAGGGGGTGTGTCTAGGGGGTGTGTCTGGGGGGTGTATCTAGGGGGTGTATCTAGGGGGTAGTGTCTAGGGGGTGTGTCTAGGGGGTGTATCTAGGGGGTGTGTCTAGGGGGTGTATCTAGGGGGTGTGTCTAGGGGGTGTGTCTAGGGGGTGTATCTAGGGGGTGTATCTAGGGGGTGTGTCTAGGGGGTGTATCTAGGGGGTGTGACTAGGGGGTGTGTCTAGGGGGTGTGTCTAGGGGGTGTATCTAGGGGGTGTATCTAGGGGGTGTGTCTAGGGGGTGTGTCTAGGGGGTGTGTCTAGGGGGTGTATCTAGGGGGTGTATCTAGGGGGTAGTGTCTAGGGGGTGTATCTAGGGGGTAGTGTCTAGGGGGTGTGTCTAGGGGGTGTGTCTAGGGGGTGTGTCTAGGGGGTGTATCTAGGGGGTGTATCTAGGGGGTGTATCTAGGGGGTGTATCTAGGGGGTAGTGTCTAGGGGGTGTATCTAGGGGGTGTATCTAGGGGGTGTATCTAGGGGGTGTATCTAGGTGGTGTATCTAGGGGGTAGTGTCTAGGGGGTGTATCTAGGGGGTAGTGTCTAGGGGGTGTATCTAGGGGGTAGTATCTAGGGGGTGTATCTAGGGGGTGTATCTAGGGGGTAGTGTCTAGGGGGTGTATCTAGGGGGTGTGTCTAGGGGGTGTATCTAGGGGGTGTATCTAGGGGGTGTATCTAGGGGGTGTATCTAGGGGGTGTATCTAGGGGGTGTATCTAGGGGGTGTATCTAGGGGGTGTATCTAGGGGGTAGTGTCTAGGGGGTGTATTTAGGGGGTGTATCTAGGGGGTGTATCTAGGGGGTGTATCTAGGGGGTGTATCTAGGGGGTGTATCTAGGGGGTGTATCTAGGGGGTGTGTCTAGGGGGTGTATCTAGGGGGTGTATCTAGGGGGTGTGTCTAGGGGGTGTGTCTAGGGGGTGTATCTAGGGGGTGTATCTAGGGGGTGTGTCTAGGGGGTGTGTCTAGGGGGTGTGTCTAGGGGGTGTGTCTAGGGGGTGTATCTAGGGGGTGTGTCTAGGGGGTGTGTCTAGGGGGTGTGTCTAGGGGGTGTATCTAGGGGGTGTATCTAGGGGGTGTATCTAGGGGGTGTATCTAGGGGGTGTATCTAGGGGGTGTGTCTAGGGGGTGTGTCTAGGGGGTGTATCTAGGGGGTGTGTCTAGGGGGTGTGTCTAGGGGGTGTGTCTAGGGGGTGTATCTAGGGGGTGTATCTAGGGGGTGTGTCTAGGGGGTGTGTCTAGGGGGTGTGTCTAGGGGGTGTATCTAGGGGGTGTGTCTAGGGGGTGTGTCTAGGGGGTGTATCTAGGGGGTGTATCTAGGGGGTGTATCTAGGGGGTGTATCTAGGGGGTGTATCTAGGGGGTGTATCTAGGAGGTGTGTCTAGGGGGTGTGTCTAGGGGGTGTATCTAGGGGGTAGTGTCTAGGGGGTGTATCTAGGGGGTGTGTCTAGGGGGTGTGTCTAGGGGGTGTGTCTAGGGGGTGTATCTAGGGGGTGTGTCTAGGGGGTGTATCTAGGGGGTGTATCTAGGGGGTGTATCTAGGGGGTGTATCTAGGGGGTGTATCTAGGGGGTGTATCTAGGGGGTGTATCTAGGGGGTGTATCTAGGGGGTGTGTCTAGGGGGTGTATCTAGGGGGTGTATCTAGGGGGTGTATCTAGGGGGTGTGTCTAGGGGGTGTATCTAGGGGGTGTGTCTAGGGGGTAGTGTCTAGGGGGTGTGTCTAGGGGGTGTATCTAGGGGGTGTGTCTAGGGGGTGTGTCTAGGGGGTGTGTCTAGGGGGTGTATCTAGGGGGTGTGTCTAGGGGGTGTGTCTAGGGTGTAGTGTCTAGGGGGTGTGTCTAGGGGGTGTATCTAGGGGGTGTATCTAGGGGGTGTATCTAGGGGGTGTATCTAGGGGGTGTATCTAGGGGGTGTATCTAGGGGGTGTATCTAGGGGGTGTATCTAGGGGGTGTATCTAGGGGGTGTATCTAGGGGGTGTATCTAGGGGGTGTGTCTAGGGGGTGTGTCTAGGGGGTGTGTCTAGGGGGTGTGTCTAGGGGGTGTATCTAGGGGGTGTATCTAGGGGGTGTATCTAGGGGGTGTGTCTAGGGGGTGTGTCTAGGGGGTGTGTCTAGGGGGTGTGTCTAGGGGGTGTATCTAGGGGGTGTATCTAGGGGGTGTATCTAGGGGGTGTGTCTAGGGGGTGTATCTAGGGGGTAGTGTCTAGGGGGTGTATCTAGGGGGTGTATCTAGGGGGTGTATCTAGGGGGTGTGTCTAGGGGGTGTATCTAGGGGGTGTATCTAGGGGGTGTGTCTAGGGGGTGTATCTAGGGGGTGTATCTAGGGGGTGTGTCTAGGGGGTGTATCTAGGGGGTGTGTCTAGGGGGTGTGTCTAGGGGGTGTGTCTGGGGGGTGTATCTAGGGGGTGTATCTAGGGGGTGTATCTAGGGGGTGTGTCTAGGGGGTGTATCTAGGGGGTAGTGTCTAGGGGGTGTATCTAGGGGGTAGTGTCTAGGGGGTGTATCTAGGGGGTGTGTCTAGGGGGTGTATCTAGGGGGTGTATCTAGGGGGTGTGTCTAGGGGGTGTGTCTAGGGGGTGTGTCTAGGGGGTGTGTCTAGGGGGTGTATCTAGAGGGTGTGTCTAGGGGGTGTGTCTAGGGGGTGTGTCTAGGGGGTGTGTCTAGGGGGTGTGTCTAGGGGGTGTGTCTAGGGGGTGTATCTAGGGGGTGTATCTAGGGGGTGTGTCTAGGGGGTGTGTCTAGGGGGTGTGATCTAGGGGGTGTGTCTAGGGGGTGTGTCTAGGGGGTGTATCTAGGGGGTGTGTCTAGGGGGTGTATCTAGGGGGTGTATCTAGGGGGTGTATCTAGGGGGTGTATCTAGGGGGTGTGTCTAGGGGGTGTATCTAGGGGGTGTATCTAGGGGGTGTGTCTAGGGGGTGTATCTAGGGGGTGTGTCTAGGGGGTGTGTCTAGGGGGTGTGTCTAGGGGGTGTATCTAGGGGGTGTATCTAGGGGGTGTATCTAGGGGGTGTGTCTAGGGGGTGTATCTAGGGGGTAGTGTCTAGGGGGTGTATCTAGGGGGTGTAGTCTAGGGGGTGTATCTAGGGGGTGTGTCTAGGGGGTGTATCTAGGGGGTGTGTCTAGGGGGTGTATCTAGGGTTTGTGTCTAGGGGGTGTATCTAGGGGGTGTGTCTAGGGGGTGTATCTAGGGGGTGTATCTAGGGGGTGTATCTAGGGGGTGTATCTAGGGGGTTGTTTCTAGGGGGTGTGTCTAGGGGGTGTGTCTAGGGGGTGTATCTAGGGGGTGTATCTAGGGGGTGTATCTAGGGGTGTGTGTCTAGGGGGTGTATCTAGGGGGTAGTGTCTAGGGGGTGTATCTAGGGGGTGTATCTAGGGGGTGTATCTAGGGGGTGTGTCTAGGGGGTGTATCTAGGGGGTAGTATCTAGGGGGTGTATCTAGGGGGTGTAGTCTAGGGGGTGTATCTAGGGGGTGTGTCTAGGGGGTGTATCTAGGGAGTGTATCTAGGGGGTGTATCTAGGGGGTGTATCTAGGGGGTGTATCTAGGGGGTGTATCTAGGGGGTGTGTCTAGGGGGTGTATCTAGGGGGTGTGTCTAGGGGGTGTATCTAGGGGGTGTATCTAGGGGGTGTATCTAGGGGGTGTGTCTAGGGGGTGTATCTAGGGGGTGTATCTAGGGGGTGTATCTAGGGGGTGTGTCTAGGGGGTGTATCTAGGGGGTGTGTCTAGGGGGTGTATCTAGGGGGTGTATCTAGGGGGTGTATCTAGGGGGTGTGTCTAGGGGGTGTATCTAGGGGGTGTATCTAGGGGGTGTATCTAGGGGGTGTATCTAGGGGGTGTGTCTAGGGGGTGTATCTAGGGGGTGTATCTAGGGGGTGTATCTAGGGGGTGTGTCTAGGGGGTGTATCTAGGGGGTGTGTCTAGGGGGTGTATCTAGGGGGTGTATCTAGGGGGTGTGTCTAGGGGGTGTATCTAGGGGGTGTATCTAGGGGGTGTGTCTAGGGGGTGTGTCTAGGGGGTGTATCTAGGGGGTGTATCTAGGGGGTGTATCTAGGGGGTGTGTCTAGGGGGTGTATCTAGGGGGTGTGTCTAGGGGGTGTATCTAGGGGGTGTGTCTAGGAGGTGTGTCTAGGGGGTGTGTCTAGGGGGTGTGTCTAGGGGGTGTATCTAGGGGGTGTATCTAGGGGGTGTATCTAGGGGGTGTGTCAGGGGGTGTATCTAGGGGGTGTATCTAGGGGGTGTATCTAGGGGGTGTATCTAGGGGGTGTGTCTAGGGGGTGTATCTAGAGGGTGTGTCTAGGGGGTGTGTCTAGGGGGTGTATCTAGGGGGTGTATCTAGGGGGTGTATCTAGGGGGTGTATCTAGGGGGTGTATCTAGGGGGTGTATCTAGGGGGTGTGTCTAGGGGGTGTGTCTAGGGGGTGTATCTAGGGGGTGTATCTAGGGGGTGTATCTAGGGGATGTGTCTAGGGGGTGTGTCTAGGGGGTGTATCTAGGGGGTGTATCTAGGGGGTGTATCTAGGGGGTGTGTCTAGGGGGTGTGTCTAGGGGGTAGTGTCTAGGGGGTGTTTCTAGGGGGTGTGTCTAGGGGGTGTATCTAGGGGGTGTATCTAGGGGGTGTGTCTAGGGGGTGTGTCTAGGGGGTGTGTCTAGGGGGTGTATCTAGGGGGTGTATCTAGGGGGTGTATCTAGGGGGTGTATCTAGGGGGTGTGTCTAGGGGGTGTGTCTAGGGGGTGTGTCTAGGGGGTGTGTCTAGGGGGTGTGTCTAGGGGGTGTGTCTAGGGGGTGTATCTAGGGGGTGTATCTAGGGGGTGTGTCTAGGGGGTGTATCTAGGGGGTGTATCTAGGGGGTGTATCTAGGGGGTGTATCTAGGGGGTGTGTCTAGGGGGTGTGTCTAGGGGGTGTATCTAGGGGGTGTATCTAGGGGGTGTATCTAGGGGGTGTGTCTAGGGGGTGTGTCTAGGGGGTGTGTCTAGGGGGTGTGTCTAGGGGGTGTGTCTAGGGGGTGTGTCTAGGGGGTGTGTCTAGGGGGTGTATCTAGGGGGTGTATCTAGGGGGTGTATCTAGGGGGTGTATCTAGGGGGTGTATCTAGGGGGTGTATCTAGGGGGTGTGTCTAGGGGGTGTGTCTAGGGGGTGTGTCTAGGGGGTGTATCTAGGGGGTGTATCTAGGGGGTGTGTCTAGGGGGTGTATCTAGGGGGTGTATCTAGGGGGTGTGTCTAGGGGGTGTGTCTAGGGGGTGTGTCTAGGGGGTGTATCTAGGGGGTGTATCTAGGGGGTGTATCTAGGGGGTGTGTCTAGGGGGTGTGTCTAGGGGGTGTGTCTAGGGGGTGTGTCTAGGGGGTGTGTCTAGGGGGTGTGTCTAGGGGGTGTGTCTAGGGGGTGTGTCTAGGGGGTGTGTCTAGGGGGTGTATCTAGGGGGTGTATCTAGGGGGTGTGTCTAGGGGGTGTATCTAGGGGGTGTATCTAGGGGGTGTATCTAGGGGGTAGTGTCTAGGGGGTGTATCTAGGGGGTAGTGTCTAGGGGGTGTGTCTAGGGGGTGTGTCTAGGGGGTGTGTCTAGGGGGTGTGTCTAGGGGGTGTGTCTAGGGGGTGTGTCTAGGGGGTGTGTCTAGGGGGTGTGTCTAGGGGGTGTGTCTAGGGGGTGTATCTAGGGGGTAGTATCTAGGGGGTGTGTCTAGGGGGTGTATCTAGGGGGTGTATCTAGGGGGTGTATCTAGGGGGTAGTGTCTAGGGGGTGTATCTAGGGGGTAGTGTCTAGGGGGTGTGTCTAGGGGGTGTGTCTAGGGGGTGTATCTAGGGGGTGTATCTAGGGGGTGTATCTAGGGGGTGTGTCTAGGGGGTGTGTCTAGGGGGTGTGTCTAGGGGGTGTATCTAGGGGGTGTATCTAGGGGGTGTGTCTAGGGGGTGTGTCTAGGGGGTGTATCTAGGGGGTGTGTCTAGGGGGTGTATCTAGGGGGTGTATCTAGGGGGTGTGTCTAGGGGGTGTATCTAGGGGGTGTATCTAGGGGGTGTATCTAGGGGGTAGTGTCTAGGGGGTGTATCTAGGGGGTAGTGTCTAGGGGGTGTGTCTAGGGGGTGTGTCTAGGGGGTGTGTCTAGGGGGTGTGTCTAGGGGGTGTGTCTAGGGGGTGTGTCTAGGGGGTGTGTCTAGGGGGTGTGTCTAGGGGGTGTATCTAGGGGGTAGTATCTAGGGGGTGTGTCTAGGGGGTGTATCTAGGGGGTGTATCTAGGGGGTGTATCTAGGGGGTAGTGTCTAGGGGGTGTATCTAGGGGGTAGTGTCTAGGGGGTGTGTCTAGGGGGTGTGTCTAGGGGGTGTGTCTAGGGGGTGTGTCTAGGGGGTGTGTCTAGGGGGTGTGTCTAGGGGGTGTGTCTAGGGGGTGTATCTAGGGGGTAGTGTCTAGGGGGTGTATCTAGGGGGTAGTGTCTAGGGGGTGTGTCTAGGGGGTGTGTCTAGGGGGTGTGTCTAGGGGGTGTGTCTAGGGGGTGTGTCTAGGGGGTGTATCTAGGGGGTGTGTCTAGGGGGTGTGTCTAGGGGGTGTATCTAGGGGGTGTGTCTAGGGGGTGTGTCTAGGGGGTGTATCTAGGGGGTGTGTCTAGGGGGTGTATCTAGGGGGTGTGTCTAGGGGGTGTGTCTAGGGGGTGTATCTAGGGGGTGTGTCTAGGGGGTAGTGTCTAGGGGGTGTGTCTAGGGGGTGTGTCTAGGGGGTGTGTCTAGGGGGTGTGTCTAGGGGGTGTGTCTAGGGGGTGTATCTAGGGGGTGTGTCTAGGGGGTGTATCTAGGGGGTGTATCTAGGGGGTGTATCTAGGGGGTGTATCTAGGGGGTGTATCTAGGGGGTGTATCTAGGGGGTGTATCTAGGGGGTGTATCTAGGGGGTGTATCTAGGGGGTGTATCTAGGGGGTGTGTCTAGGGGGTGTATCTAGGGGGTGTATCTAGGGGGTGTGTCTAGGGGGTGTATCTAGGGGGTGTATCTAGGGGGTGTATCTAGGGGGTGTATCTAGGGGGTGTATCTAGGGGGTGTATCTAGGGGGTGTATCTAGGGGGTGTGTCTAGGGGGTGTATCTAGGGGGTGTATCTAGGGGGTGTATCTAGGGGGTAGTGTGTCTAGGGGGTGTATCTAGGGGGTGTATCTAGGGGGTGTATCTAGGGGGTGTGTCTAGGGGGTGTGTCTAGGGGGTGTATCTAGGGGGTGTATCTAGGGGGTGTGTCTAGGGGGTGTGTCTAGGGGGTGTGTCTAGGGGGTGTATCTAGGGGGTGTGTCTAGGGGGTAGTGTGTCTAGGGGGTGTGTCTAGGGGGTGTATCTAGGGGGTGTATCTAGGGGGTGTGTCTAGGGGGTGTGTCTAGGGGGTGTATCTAGGGGGTGTATCTAGGGGGTGTGTCTAGGGGGTGTGTCTAGGGGGTGTGTCTAGGGGGTGTATCTAGGGGGTGTGTCTAGGGGGTGTGTCTAGGGGGTGTGTCTAGGGGGTGTATCTAGGGGGTGTATCTAGGGGGTGTATCTAGGGGGTGTATCTAGGGGGTGTGTCTAGGGGGTGTGTCTAGGGGGTGTATCTAGGGGGTGTGTCTAGGGGGTGTGTCTAGGGGGTGTGTCTAGGGGGTGTATCTAGGGGGTGTATCTAGGGGGTGTATCTAGGGGGTGTATCTAGGGGGTGTGTCTAGGGGGTGTATCTAGGGGGTGTATCTAGGGGGTAGTGTGTCTAGGGGGTGGTACCTGCACAGGTCCATCACGGTGTGGTAGGTGAGACGCAGCGGCAGCATCAGCAGGTAGCAGCCCCAGCCCACAAACCCCTGGGGGGGGGGGGAGGGGGGGGGGGAGGGGGGGAAGGAGAGAGGGGGGGGTAGAGGGGGGGGAGGGGAGAGAGGGGGGGGGAGGGGGGGGAGGGGGGGGACAGAGGGGGGGGGGTGGGGGGGGGCAGGAGAGAGGGGGGGGGTAGAGGGGGGGGAGGGGAGAGAGGGGGGGGGGAGGGGGGGGAGGGGGGGGACAGAGGGGGGGGGGTGGGGGGGGGCAGGAGAGAGGGGGGATAGAGGGGGGGGGAAGAGGGGGGGAGAGGGGGGGGGTAGAGGGGGGGGAGGGGAGAGAGGGGGGGGGGAGGGGGGGAGAGGGGGGGGAGAGAGGGGGGGGGAGGGGGGGGAAGGAGAGAGGGGGGATAGAGGGGGGGGGAAGAGGGGGGGAGAGGGGGGGGGTAGAGGGGGGGGAGGGGAGAGAGGGGGGGGGGGAGGGGGGGAGAGGGGGGGGAGAGAGGGGGGGGAGGGGGGGGAAGGAGAGAGGGGGGATAGAGGGGGGGGGAAGAGGGGGGGAGAGGGGGGGGGGTAGAGGGGGGGGAGGGGAGAGAGGGGGGGGGGAGGGGGGGAGAGGGGGGGGGAGAGAGGGGGGGGAGGGGGGGGAAGGAGAGAGGGGGGATAGAGGGGGGGGGAAGAGGGGGGGAGAGGGGGGGGGGGTAGAGGGGGGGGAGGGGAGAGAGGGGGGGGGGAGGGGGGGAGAGGGGGGGGAGAGAGGGGGGGGAGGGGGGGGAAGGAGAGAGGGGGGATAGAGGGGGGGGGAAGAGGGGGGGAGAGGGGGGGGGTAGAGGGGGGGGAGGGGAGAGAGGGGGGGTAGAGGGGGGGGGGAGAGGGGGGGGGAGAGAGGGGGGGGGAGGGGGGGGAAGGAGAGAGGGGGGGTAGAGGGGGGGGGTGGGGGGGGTGGGGACAAGGGGGGGGGATAGAGGGGGGGGGATAGGGGGGGAGAGAGGGGGGGGGTGGAGAGGGGGGGTAGAGGGGGGGTGGGGGTAGAGACAAGGGGGGGGGGGTTGAGGGGAGGGGGGATAGGGGGGGAGAGGGGGGGGGATGAAGGACAGAGGGGGAGACAAAATTTCCGGGTTGATTGTGCTCTGTGTGTGTGTGTACGTACGTGTGTGTGTACGTGTGTGTGTGTGAGTGTGTGTGAGTGTGTATGTATCTGTGTGTATGTATCTGTGTGTATGTATCTGTGTGTACGTGTGTGTGTGTGTACGTGTGTGTGTGTGAGTGTGTGTGTACGTGTGTGTACATGTACGTGTGTATGTATCTGTGTGTATGTGTGTGTGTACGTACCCTGGGGCTGCTGGGACGCACCACGTAGCTGTAGACCCGGGGGTCGGCTGGCTGTGTGTATGTGTGTGTATCTGTGTGTGTGTGTACGTGTGTGTACATGTACGTGTGTGTGTGTGTGTGTATCTGTGTGTATCTGTGTGTATGTATGTATCTGTGTGTATGTATCTGTGTGTATCTGTGTGTACGTACCCTGGGGCTGCTGGGACGCACCACGTAGCTGTAGACCCGGGGGTCGGCTGGGTGTGTGTATGTGTGTGTATCTGTGTGTGTGTGTACGTGTGTGTACATGTACGTGTGTGTGTGTGTATCTGTGTGTATGTGTGTGTGTACGTACCCTGGGGGTGCTGGGACGCACCACGTAGCTGTAGACCCGGGGGTCGGCTGGCTGCGTCTGGGGGGTTGGCGGGGGGCGTGGGGGAGGGGCTGGCGGGTCGAACACGCGGGGGACCCCCTCCTGCTCGTTCAGGCGGTCCTGCACAGCCGCCTGGTCACACACACACACACACAGACACACACACAGACACACACACACAGACACACACAGATACATACACACACACAGACACACACACACAGACACACACAGATACATACACACACACAGACACACACACACACACAGACACACACACACACACAGACACACACAGATACATACATACACACAGACACACACACAGACACACACACACACACAGACACACACACACACAGATACATACATACACACAGACACACACACACAGACACACACACACACACAGACACACACACAGACACACACAGATACATACATACACACAGACACACACACACACAGATACATACATATACACACACAGAGATACATATACATACATACATATACATACATACACAGATACATACATATATACACACACACACACAGATACATACATATATACATACACACACACAGATACATACACACATATACATACACACAGACACACACACACACACAGACACACACACACACACAGACACAGACACACACACAGACACACACACACACACACAGACACACACACACACAGACACACACACAGAGGGGATGGGTGGCCAGCACCACACCCGCCGGCCACCTGTGTCTCTCCCGAGTGGCGATGTTCACTACGACATCAACACCATCACCACCATCACCACCACCATCAACACCATCAACACCATCACCACCACCATCACCACCACCATCACTACCACCACCACCACCATCAACCCCACCACCATCAACACCACCACCATCAACACCATCAACACCATCACCACCACCATCACCACCACCATCACTACCACCACCACCATCAACACCACCATCACTACCACCACCACCACCACCATCAACACCACCATCAACACCACCACCATCAACACCACCACCACCATCAACACCATCAACACCACCACCATCACCACCACCACCACCACCACCATCACCACCACCATCACCACCACCATCACTACCACCACCACCACCATCACCACCACCATCACCACCATCATCATCAACACCACCACCATCACCACCACCACCACCACCACCATCACCACCACCATCACTACCACCATCATCAACACCATCACCACCATCAACACCACCACCACCATCACCACCACCATCACCACCACCACCACCACCACCATCACTACCACCACCACCACCACCATCAACACCACCACCACCATCACCACCACCATCACCACCACCACCATCACCACCACCATCACTACCACCATCATCAACACCATCACCACCATCAACACCACCACCAACAACACCATCAACACCATCAACACCACCATCACCACCACCATCACCATCATCATCACCAACACCACCACCACCACCATCAACACCATCACCACCAACACCAACATCACCATCAACACCAACACCACCATCAACACCAACACCACCATCAACACCACCACCATCACCACCACCATCAACACCACCATCACCACCACCATCACTACCACCACCACCACCACCACCATCACTACCACCACCACCACCATCACTACCACCACCACCATCAACACCACCACCATCAACACCACCACCACCATCACCACCATCAACAACACCACCATCACCACCACCATCACCACCATCAACAACACCACCATCACCAGCACCACCACCACCATCAACACCATCACCACCACCATCACCACCACCATCACTACCATCACCACCACCATCACCACCACCATCACCACCACCACCACCACCATCACCACCACCACCACCATCACCACCACCATCACCACCACCATCACCACCACCATCACCACCACCATCAACACCATCAACACCATCACCACCACCATCACCACCACCACCACCACCAACACCACCACCACCACCACCATCACCACCATCACCACCACCATCACCACCACCATCACCACCACCACCATCAACACCATCACCACCACCATCACCACCACCATCAACACCATCAACACCATCAAAACCACCACCATCACCACCACCATCACCACCACCATCAACACCATCACCACCACCATCACCACCACCATCACTACCACCACCACCACCATCAACACCACCACCATCAACACCATCAACACCATCACCACCACCATCACCACCACCATCACTACCACCATCACTACCACCACCACCATCAACACCACCATCACTACCACCATCAACACCACCATCAACACCACCACCATCAACACCACCACCACCATCAACACCATCAACACCACCATCAACACCACCATCACTACCACCATCACTACCACCACCACCACCAACACCACCATCACTACCACCATCATCAACACCATCACCACCAACACCAACACCATCAACACCACCACCACCACCACGTGACTCATTTGAGTCTGAGTGGACCTAGGGGGTAGCCACCTCGATATTCCACTGATGCTGCTGCAGGGTCCTCCGGCACTGCTCCATTGACTCCATGCCAGTCAGGTCCTGAGAGACACACAGACACACACAGTCACACACACAGTCACACACACAGTCACACACACAGTCACACACAGTCACACACACACAGTCACACACACAGACACACACAGTCACACACAGACACAGAGACACACAGTCACACACACAGTCACACACACAGACACACACACAGACACACACACAGACACACACACAGACACACACAGACGGACACACAGTCACGCACACAGTCACACACACACACAGACACACACACACACAGTCACACACACACACAGTCACACACACACAGTCACACACACACAGACACACACACACAGTCACACACAGACACACAGTCACACACACACACACACAGACACACACACACACAGTCACACACAGACACACACACACAGACACACACACAGACACACAGTCACACACACAGTCACACACACACACACACAGTCACACACACACACAGTCACACACACACACAGACACACACACACACACACACAGACACACACACACACACAGTCACACACACACACACAGTCACACACACACACAGTCACACACACACACAGTCACACACACACAGACACACACACACAGTCACACACAGACACACAGACACACACAGACACACACACACACACAGTCACACACACAGTCACACACACACACAGACAGTCACACACACACAGACAGTCACACACACACACAGTCACACACACACAGTCACACACACACAGACACACACACACACAGTCACACACAGACACACAGTCACACACACACACACACAGACACACACACACACAGTCACACACAGACACACACACACAGACACACACACAGACACACAGTCACACACACAGTCACACACACACACACACAGTCACACACACACACAGTCACACACACACACAGACACACACACACACACAGACACACACACAGTCACACACACAGTCACACACACACACAGTCACACACACACACAGTCACACACACACAGTCACACACACACAGACACACACACAGTCACACACAGACACACAGTCACACACACACACACAGACACACACAGACACACACACACACAGTCACACACACAGTCACACACACACACAGACAGTCACACACACACAGACAGTCACACACACACAGACACACACACACAGACACATACACACACAGTCACACACACACACACAGACACAGTCACACACACACACACAGACACACACACACAGATACACAGACACACACACAGACACACACACACAGTCACACACACACAGACACACACACAGTCACACACACACACACACAGTCACACACACACAGGCACACACACAGACACACACACAGACACACACACACAGTCACACACACACACAGTCACACACACACAGACACACACACACACAGACACACAGTCACACACACACACACAGACACACACACACAGATACAGACACACACAGTCACACACACAGACAGTCACACACACAGACACAGTCACACACACACACACACAGTCACACACACACAGTCACACACACACCACACATACACACACACACACAGTCACACACAGACACACACACAGACACACACAGTCAGACAGTCACACACACCACACACACACACAGTCACACAGACACACACAGACACACACACACACACACGCAAACGCGCACGCATATGCACACACGCACGGGCGCACACACACACACATGCAAGCCCACACAAAGATAAAGATCCCCCGTATAGCCTCAACAGACTGTAGGGGCAAGTGCTGTTAGCGAGTAGCACCTATGAAGGCTACCGGCACTGTGGCACACGAGGGGGTGGGGTGGCCAGCACCACGCCCGGCCGCCTTTGTATCCCCAGTGGCGATGTTTACACACCGTTACACCAGCTACTCATTCGAGGCTGAGTCGACCTAGGGGAGGCCCAGGATCGGTTCAGATAATCGTCACTGGTGTTGGCCGCGAGCGGGAATCGAACTCGGATCGCCAGGTTCGTAGCGCAGCGCAGCGCTAACCACTACACCCACCACTCCACCCCTACCACTCCACCCCTACCACTCTACCCCGACCACTCCACCCCTACTACCACTCCACCCCTACCACTCCACCCCCACCACTCTACCCCCACCACTCCACCCCTACCACTCCACCCCTACCACTCCACCCCTACCACTCCACCCCTACCACTCCACCCCTACCACTCCACCCCTACCACTCCACCCCACCACTCTACCCCCACCACTCCACCCCTACCACTCCACCCCTACCACTCCATCCCTACCACTCCACCCCTACCACTCCACCCCTACCACTCCACCCCTACCCCCCCCCCTACCACTCCACCCCCCCCCCCCCCCCCCCCCCCCCCCCCTCCCCCCCCCCCCCCCCCACCCCCCCCCCCCCCCCCCCCCCCCCCTACCACTCCACCCCTACCACTCCACCCCTACCACTCCACCCCTCACCTGGAACTGGATGAGTTTCTCCGTCTGTTCTGGAGAGAGAGCTCCATCAGCTCCATCAGCTCCACCCTCAGCTCCACCCTCACCTCCCCCCCCAGCCTCCTCCTCGCCCCCAGCGTGGTCGACCTCCTGCATCCTCCTCCGCCTACTCCACCTCCTCGTCAACTCCACCACCAACTTGTCGTCACCACCTCCACCACCTCCTGGTAGTCACCACCACCAACTCGTCCTGGTAGTCACCACCACCAACTCGTCACCACGACCACCACCACCACCACCAGCTGGTAGTCACCACCACCAACTCGTCCTGGTAGTCACCACCACCAACTCGTCACCACGACCACCACCTCCTGGTAGTCACCACCACCACCAACTCGTCCTGGTAGTCACCACCACCACCAACTCGTCCTGGTAGTCACCACCTCGTCACGCGGCTTCCTCCCTACGTCACGCCACCAGCCGTGCGTCGCTGTCGGAGACACGGGGAGAGACGCAGAGAGACACGGGGAGAGACGGTGAGACACGGTGAGACACGGTGAGAGACACAGAGACGCAGAGAGACACGGGGAGAGACACAGAGAGAGACACGGGGAGACACGGGGAGACACAGTGAGAGACACAGAGACGCAGAGAGATACGGGGAGAGACACAGGGAGAGACACGGGGAGACATGGTGAGAGACACGGGGAGAGACACGGGGAGAGACACAAAGAGAGACACGGTGAGAGAGAGACACGGGGAGACACAGAGAGAGACACGGGGAGAGACACAGAGAGAGAGACACAGGGAGAGACACGGGGAGACACGGGGAGACACGGTGAGACACGGTGAGAGACACAGAGACGTAGAGAGACACGGTGAGAGACACAGAGAGAGACACGGGGAGACATGGTGAGAGACACGGGGAGAGACACAGAGAGAGAGACACGGGGAGAGACACGGGGAGACACGGGGAGACACGGTGAGACACGGTGAGAGACACAGAGACGCAGAGAGACACGGTGAGAGACACAGAGAGAGACACGGGGAGACATGGTGAGAGACACGGGGAGAGACACAGAGAGAGAGACACGGGGAGAGACACGGGGAGACACGGTGAGACACGGTGAGAGACACAGAGACGCAGAGAGACACGGTGAGAGACACAGAGACGCAGAGAGACACGGTGAGAGACACAGAGAGAGACACGGGGAGACATGGTGAGAGACACGGGGAGAGACACAAAGAGAGACACGGTGAGAGAGAGACACGGGGAGACACAGAGAGAGACACGGGGAGAGACACAGAGAGAGAGACACGGTGAGAGAGAGACACGGGGAAAGAGAGACACGGGGAGAGACACGGGGAGAGACTGTGAGAGAGAGACACGGTGAGACACAGAGAGACACAGTGAGAGAGACACACAGAGACGCAGAGAGACACGGGGAGAGACACAGAGGGACATGGTGAGACACGGGGAGACACGGTGAGAGACACGGGGAGAGACGCAGAGAGACACAGAGAAAGACACAGAGAGACACGGGGAGACATGGTGAGAGACACGGGGAGAGACACAAAGAGAGACACGGTGAGAGAGAGACACGGGGAGACACAGAGAGAGACACGGGGAGAGACACAGAGAGAGACACGGGGAGACACGGGGAGACACGGTGAGACACGGTGAGACATGGTGAGAGACGCAGAGAGACACGGTGAGAGACACAGAGAGAGACACGGGGAGACATGGTGAGAGACACGGGGAGAGACACAGAGAGAGAGACACGGTGAGAGAGAGACACGGGGAGACACGGTGAGACACGGTGAGAGACACAGAGACGCAGAGAGAGACGGTGAGAGACACAGAGAGAGACACGGGGAGACATGGTGAGAGACACGGGGAGAGACACAAAGAGAGACACGGTGAGAGAGAGACACGGGGAGACACAGAGAGAGACACGGGGAGAGACACAGAGAGAGAGACACGGTGAGAGAGAGACACGGTGAGAGAGAGACACGGGGAGAGACACGGGGAGAGACTGTGAGAGAGAGACACGGTGAGACACAGAGAGACACGGTGAGAGAGACACACAGAGACGCAGAGAGACACGGGGAGAGACACAGAGGGACATGGTGAGACACGGGGAGACACGGTGAGAGACACGGGGAGAGACGCAGAGAGACGCGGTGAGAGACACAGAGAGAGAAACGGGGACGAGACACGGTGAGACACGGTGAGAGAGAGACACGGTGAGACACGGTGAAAGACACGGTGAGAGACACGGTGAGAGACACAGAGAGAGACACGGGGAGAGACACGGTGAGACACGGAGAGAGACACGGTGAGAGACACGGAGAGACACGGGGAGACACAGAGAGACACGGAGAGAGACATGGTGAGAGACACAGAGACACGGTGACAGGTACAGAGAGACACGGTGAGAGGCACGGAGAGACAGAGAGACACAGAGAGACACGGTGAGAGAGAGACACGGTGAGAGACACGGGGAGAGACACAGAGAGACACGGGGAGACGCAGAGAGACATGGGGAGAGACACGGGGAGAGACACGGAAAGACACGGTGAGAGACACAGAGACACGGTGAGAGAGAGACACGGGGAGAGACACGGGGAGAGACACGGTGAGAGACACGGTGAGACACGGAGAGAGACACGGTGAGACATGGTGAGAGAGAGACACGATGAGAGACACGGTGAGAGACACAGAGAGACACGGAGAGACGCAGAGAGACACGGGGAGAGACACGGGGAGAGACACGGGGAGAGACACGGGGAGAGACACGGGGAGAGACACGGGGAGAGACACGGAGAGAGACACGGGGAGAGACACGGGGAGAGACACGGGGAGAGACACGGGGAGAGACACGGAGAGAGACACGGGGAGAGACACGGGGAGAGACACGGGGAGAGACACGGGGAGAGACACAGAGAGAGACACGGGGAGAGACACGGGGAGAGACACGGAGAGAGACACGGAGAGAGACACGGGGAGAGACACGGGGAGAGACACGGAGAGAGACACGGGGAGAGACACGGAGAGAGACACGGGGAGAGACACGGGGAGAGACACGGAGAGAGACACGGGGAGAGACACGGAGAGAGACACGGGGAGAGACACGGGGAGAGACACGGAGAGAGACACGGGGAGAGACACGGAGAGAGACACGGGGAGAGACACAGAGAGACACGGGGAGAGACACGGGGAGAGACACGGAGAGAGACACGGGGAGAGACACGGGGAGAGACACGGAGAGAGACACGGGGAGAGACACGGAGAGAGACACGGGGAGAGACACGGGGAGAGACACGGGGAGAGACACGGGGAGAGACACGGGGAGAGATACGGGGAGAGAGACGCAGAGAGACACGGGGAGAGACACGGGGAGAGACACGGAGAGAGACAAGGGGAGAGACGCAGAGAGACATGGGGAGAGACACAGAGAGACACGGTGAGAGACGCAGAGAGACACGGAGAGACACGGGGAGACACGGAGAGAGACACGGAGAGAGACACGGGGAGAGACACGGGGAGAGACAAGGGGAGAGACACAGAGAGACACGGAGAGAGACACGGGGAGAGACGCAGAGAGACATGGGGAGAGACACGGAGAGAGACACGGGGAGAGACACAGAGAGACACGGTGAGAGACGCAGAGAGACACGGGGAGACACAGAGAGACACGGCGAGAGAGACACGGTGAGAGACACAGAGAGACACGGTGAGAGACGCAGAGAGACACGGGGAGAGACACAGAGAGACACGGTGAGAGACGCAGAGAGACACGGGGAGACACAGAGAGACACGGCGAGAGAGACACGGTGAGAGACACGGTGAGAGACACAGAGAGACACGGGGAGAGAGACACGGGGAGAGACACGGTGAGAGACACAGAGAGACACGGGGAGAGAGACACGGGGAGAGACACGGTGAGAGACACAGAGAGACACGGGGAGAGAGACACGGGGAGAGACACGGGGAGAGACCTCACACCCCCCTCACCACACCCTCACCACCCCATCCCCCTCCCCACCACCCCTCACCCCCTCACCACCCCCTCACCCCCGTGTCTCCTCACCACCCCCCTCACCACTCCCCTCACCCCCCCTCACCACCCCCCTCACCCCCCTCGTGTCTCCTCACCACCCCCCTCACCCCCCTCACCACCCCCCTCACCCCCCTCGTGTCTCCTCACCCCCCTCCCGTGTCTCCTCACCACCCCCCTCACCCCCCTCACCACCCCCCTCACCCCCCTCACCACCCCCCTCACCACCTCCCTCACCACCCCCTCACCACCCCCTCACCCCCCCCCATGTCTCCTCACCACCCCCCTCACCACCCCCTCACCCCCCCCGTGTCTCCTCACCACCCCCCTCACCCCCCCCGTGTCTCCTCACTACCCCCCTCACCACCTCCCTCACCACCCCCCCCGTGTCTCCTCACCACCCCCCTCACCACCCCCGCCCCCCGTGTCCCCTCACCACCCCCCTCACCCCCCCCAATGTCTCCTCACCACCCCCCTCACCACCCCCCCCCCCCGTGTCCCCTCACCACCCCCCTCACCCCCCCCCCAATGTCTCCTCACCACCCCCCCCCCGTGTCTCCTCACCACCCCCTCACCACCTCCCTCACCACCCCCCTCACCCCCTCACCACCCCCTCACCCCCGTGTCTCCTCACCACCCCCCTCACCACCCTCACCACCCCCTCACCACCCCCCTCACCCCCCTCACCACCCCCTCACCCCAGTGTCTCCTCACCCCCCTCACCACCCCCCTCACCACCCCCCTCACCACCCCCCTCACCACCCCCTCACCCCCGTGTCTCCTCACCTCCCCCCTCACCCCCCTCACCACCCCCCCTCACCCCTCACCACCCCCCTCACCACCCCCCTCACCCCCCTCGTGTCTCCTCACCCCCCTCCCGTGTCTCCTCACCACCCCCCTCACCCCCCTCACCCCCTCACCACCCCCCTCACCCCCGTGTCTCCTCACCCACCCCCCCTCACCCCCCTCACCACCCCCCTCACCCCCCTCGTGTCTCCTCACCACCCCCCTCACCCCCCTCACCACCCCCCTCACCACCCCCCTCACCCCCCTCGTGTCTCCTCACCCCCCCTCCCGTGTCTCCTCACCACCCCCCTCACCACCCCCCTCACCCCCTCACCACCCCCTCACCCCCGTGTCTCCTCACCACCCCCCTCACCCCCCTCACCACCCCCCTCACCCCCCTCACCACCCCCCCTCACCCCCCTCGTGTCTCCTCACCACCCCCCTCACCCCCCCTCACCACCCCCCTCACCACCCCCCTCACCCCCCCTCGTGTCTCCTCACCCCCCTCCCGTGTCTCCTCACCCCCCTCCCGTGTCTCCTCACCACCCCCCTCACCCCCCTCACCACCCCCCTCACCCCCCTCACCACCCCCTCACCCCCGTGTCTCCTCACCACCCCCCTCACCACCCCCCTCACCCCCTCACCCCCCTCGTGTCTCCTCACCCCCCTCCCGTGTCTCCTCACCACCCCCCCCTCACCCCCCTCACCCCCTCACCACCCCCCTCACCCCCGTGTCTCCTCACCACCCCCCCTCACCCCCCTCACACCACCCCCCCACCCCCCTCACCCCCCTCACCACCCCCCTCACCCCCCTCACCCCCGTGTCTCCTCACCACCCCCCTCGCCCCCCTCGCCCCCCTCACCACCCCCGTGTCCCCTCACCCCCCTCACCACCCCCCTCGCCCCCCTCAACCCCCCTCACCACCCCCTCACCCCGTGTCTCCTCACCACCCCCCTCACCCCCCTCACACCCCTCACTACCCCCGTGTCCCCTCACTACCCCCGTGTCCCCTCACCACCCCGCTCACCCCCCTCACCACCCCCCTCACCCCCTCACCACCCCCTCACCCCCGTGTCTCCTCACCACCCCCTCACCCCCCTCACCACCCCCCTCACCACCCCCTCACCCCCGTGTCTCCTCACCACCCCCTCACCCCCCTCACCACCCCCTCACCACCCCCCTCACCACCCCCTCACCCCCCGTGTCTCCTCACCACCCCCTCACCCCCCTCACCACCCCCTCACCCCCTCACCCCCCTCACCACCCCCGTGTCTCCTCACCACCCCCTCACCCCCCTCACCACCCCCCTCACCACCCCCTCACCCCCGTGTCTCCTCACCACCCCCTCACCCCCCTCACCACCCCCCTCACCACCCCCGTGTCTCCTCACCACCCCCTCACCCCCCTCACCACCCCCCTCACCCCCGTGTCTCCTCACCACCCCCTCACCCCCCTCACCACCCCCCTCACCACCCCCTCACCCCGTGTCTCCTCACCACCCCCCTCACCCCCCTCACACCCCTCACTACCCCCGTGTCCCCTCACCACCCCGCTCACCCCCCTCACCCCCTCACCACCCCCTCACCCCCGTGTCTCCTCACCACCCCCTCACCCCCCTCACCACCCCCTCACCACCCCCCTCACCACCCCCTCACCCCCGTGTCTCCTCACCACCCCCTCACCCCCCTCACCACCCCCTCACCCCCCTCACCCCCCTCACCACCCCCGTGTCTCCTCACCACCCCCTCACCCCCTCACCACCCCCTCACCCCCCTCACCCCCCTCACCACCCCCGTGTCTCCTCACCACCCCCTCACCCCCCTCACCACCCCCCTCACCACCCCCTCACCCCCGTGTCTCCTCACCACCCCCTCACCCCCCTCACCACCCCCTCACCACCCCCTCACCACCCCCTCACCCCCGTCTCTCCTCACCACCCCATCACCCCCCTCACCACCCCCTCACCACCCCCCTCACCACCCCTCACCCCCGTGTCTCCTCACCACCCCCTCACCCCCCTCACCACCCCCTCACCCCCCTCACCCCCCTCACCACCCCCGTGTCTCCTCACCACCCCCTCACCCCCCTCACCACCCCCCTCACCACCCCCTCACCCCCGTGTCTCCTCACCACCCCCCTCACCCCCCTCACCACCCCCTCACCACCCCCGTGTCTCCTCACCACCCCCTCACCCCCCTCACCACCCCCCTCACCCCCGTGTCTCCTCACCACCCCCTCACCCCCCTCACCACCCCCCTCACCACCCCCTCACCCGTGTCTCCTCACCACCCCCCTCACCCCCCTCACACCCCTCACTACCCCCGTGTCCCCTCACCACCCCGCTCACCCCCCTCACCCCCTCACCACCCCCTCACCCCCGTGTCTCCTCACCACCCCCTCACCCCCCTCACCACCCCCCTCACCACCCCCTCACCCCCGTGTCTCCTCACCACCCCCTCACCCCCCTCACCCCCCTCACCACCCCCTCACCACCCCCTCACCCCCGTGTCTCCTCACCACCCCCTCACCACCCCCTCACCCCCCTCACCACCCCCTCACCACCCCGTGTCTCCTCACCACCCCCTCACCCCCCTCACCACCCCCCTCACCACCCCTCACCCCCGTGTCTCCTCACCACCCCCTCACCCCCCTCACCACCCCCTCACCACCCCCGTGTCTCCTCACCACCCCCTCACCCCCCTCACCACCCCCTCACCCCCGTGTCTCCTCACCACCCCCTCACCCCCCTCACCACCCCCTCACCACCCCTCACCCCCGTGTCTCCTCACCACCCCCTCACCCCCCTCACCACCCCCTCACCCCCGTGTCTCCTCACCACCCCCTCACCCCCCTCACCACCCCCTCACCCCCGTGTCTCCTCACCACCCCCTCACCCCCCTCACCACCCCGTGTCTCCTCACCACCCCCTCACCCCCCTCACCACCCCCCTCACACCCCCTGACCCCCGTGTCTCCTCACCACCCCCTCACCACCCCCTCACCCCCGTGTCTCCTCACCACCCCCTCACCCCCCTCACCCCCCTCACCACCCCCTCACCCCCCTCACCACCCCCCTCACCACCCCCTCACCCCCGTGTCTCCTCACCACCCCCTCACCCCCCTCACCACCCCCTCACCCCCGTGTCTCCTCACCACCCCCTCACCCCCCTCACCACCCCCTCACCCCCCTCACCACCCCCTCACCCCCGTGTCTCCTCACCACCCCCTCACCCCCCTCACCACCCCCGTGTCTCCTCACCACCCCCTCACCCCCCTCACCACCCCCCTCACCACCCCCTGACCCCCGTGTCTCCTCACCACCCCCTCACCACCCCCTCACCCCCGTGTCTCCTCACCACCCCCTCACCCCCCTCACCCCCCTCACCACCCCCTCACCCCCGTGTCTCCTCACCACCCCCTCACCCCCCTCACCACCCCCTCACCCCCGTGTCTCCTCACCACCCCCTCACCCCCGTGTCTCCTCACCACCCTCACCAACCCCTCACCCCCCTCACCACCCCCTCACCCCCGTGTCTCCTCACCACCTCCTCACCCCCGTGTCTCCTCACCCCCCTCACCCCCCTCACCCCCCTCACCCCCGTGTCTCCTCACCACTCGTCCCAACTCGCCATCGCCGCCTCCCTCCTCACCTCTCCAACTCCTCACCCGCCGTGTGAATCGATTCCTGCCCCGACGATTCACAGCGCACACTCCAACGACGATTCTCGATTCCTCGATTAACGTTGTGGTGGTGCTCTTCCCCCCCCCACCCTACAGCCTTTCTCCCCGGTGGTTATTTCGATTCCAAAGTCGATTTCGATTCGATTCGCACAACCATTGTTAAGAGAACGGCTGTGAATCGATTCTTGACTTTGTAATAAGGTCGAGAGAATCGATCCATGATGGTGGGAGTCAAGACGCTGGGAATTCGATTCTTGAAGTGACGTCACGACGGCTGGGTGAGGGAGGACGTGACGTAGCGATAGCCGGGAAGAAGTGACGTCACGAATAAGGTGGAGAACCGGATGTGACGTTTCACACAAGAGAGGGGGAAGTGACGTCGTCAACGGTGTTGGGGGGGGTTGAAAGACACATGACGTCACGCAACGTGGAAGAATAAATTACGTCACGAGGAGGCGTACATGATGTGACGTAAAATGCGAGGAAAGAAATACATGACGTCACTAAATGTTGGCAGGGGGACGTGATTCCTTCTAAAGGGACGTTACATGACGTCATTGTTGTTGTAACGTTTTCAACGTATCACCACCACCACCTCCACCACCTCCACCACCACCACCTCCACCACCACCACCACCTCCACCACCTCCACCACCTCCACCACCACCACCTCTACCACCACCTCCACCACCACCACCACCTCCACCACCACCACCTCCACCACCACCACCTCTACCACCACCACCACCTCTACCACCACCACCTCCACCACCACCACCATCTCTACCTCCACCACCTCTACCACCACCACCTCTACCACCACCTCCACCACCACCACCTCCACCACCACCACCACCTCTACCACCACCTCCACCACCACCACCACCACCACCTCCACCACCACCACCTCTACCACCACCTCCACCACCTCTACCACC
>NW_027620679.1:7500-25000 GCF_964198595.1 Lampetra fluviatilis | reverse complement strand
GAGAAGAGATGGAGCGATGTGGTACAGGAGGCACGGCCTAGAGAAGAGATGGAGCGATGTGGTACAGGAGGCACGGGCTAGAGAAGAGATGGAGCGATGTGGTACAGGAGGCACGGCCTAGAGAAGAGATGGAGCGATGTGGTACAGGAGGCACGGGCTAGAGAAGAGATGGAGCGACGTGGTACAGGAGGCACGGGCTAGAGAAGAGATGGAGCGATGTGGTACAGGAGGCACGGGCTAGAGAAGAGATGGAGTGACGTGGTACAGGAGGCACGGGCTAGAGAAGAGATGGAGCGATGTGGTACAGGAGGCACGGCCTAGAGAAGAGATGGAGCGATGTGGTACAGGAGGCACGGCCTAGAGAAGAGATGGAGCGATGTGGTACAGGAGGCACGGGCTGGAGAAGAGATGGAGCGATGTGGTACAGGAGGCACGGGCTAGAGAAGAGATGGAGTGATGTGGTACAGGAGGCACGGGCTAGAGAAGAGATGGAGCGATGTGGTACAGGAGGCACGGGCTAGAGAAGAGATGGAGTGACGTGGTACAGGAGGCACGGGCTAGAGAAGAGATGGAGCGATGTGGTACAGGAGGCACGGGCTAGAGAAGAGATGGAGCGATGTGGTACAGGAGGCACGGGCTAGAGAAGAGATGGAGCGATGTGGTACAGGAGGCACGGCCTAGAGAAGAGATGGAGCGATGTGGTACAGGAGGCACGGGCTGGAGAAGAGATGGAGCGATGTGGTACAGGAGGCACGGCCTAGAGAAGAGATGGAGTGACGTGGTACAGGAGGCACGGGCTAGAGAAGAGATGGAGTGACGTGGTACAGGAGGACGTGGAGCTGAGTGGACTTGCCGATGGCTGCTGTTGTTGCTGTTGCTGCTGTTGCTGCTGCTGCTGCTATGGTGTGTACTATGACGTGTGTGCTGTGGCCTGCATTATCATCTGTACTGATGTCTGTGCTGCTACTGATGCTGATGATGATGGTGAGTTCCCACTGCTGAGGGCAGTGTCTTCTGTGCTGCTGTCACTGCGTGCTGTGCTCTGTGCTGTGCTCTGTGCTGTGCTCTGTGCTGCTGCTGATGAGGTGTTCCCACTGCTGAGGGCAGTGTCTTCTGTGCTGCTGTCACTGCTCTGTGCTGTGCTCTGTGCTGCTGTCTGTACTGCCGCTGCTGACGAGGTGTTCCCACTGCTGAGGGCAGTGTCTGCTGTCACTGCGTACTGCTGCTGTGCTCTGTGCTGTGCTCAGTACTGATGTCTGTATTGCGCTCTGTGCTGCTGCTATGATCTGCACTGATGTCTGTGCTGCTGTCTGTACTGCCGCTGCTGAGGTGTTCCCACTGCTGTGGGCAGTGTCTGCTGTGCTGCTGTCACTGCTCTGTGCTGCTGCTGTGCTCTGTGCTGTGCTCTGTGCTGTGCTCTGTGCTGTGCTCTGTACTGCTGTCTGTGCTGCTCTCTGTACTGCCACTGCTGATGATGAGTTCCCACTGCTAAGGCCAATGTCTTCTGTGCTGCTGTCACTGCGTGCTGTGCTTTGTACTATGATCTGTGCTGCTCTCTGTACTATGATCTGTGCTGCTCTCTGTGCTGCTGTCTGTACTGCTGCTGAGGTGTTCCCACTGCTGAGGGCAGTGTCTGCTGTGCTGCTGTCACTGCGTGCTGTGCTTTGTACTATGATCTGTGCTGCTCTCTGTACTATGATCTGTGCTGCTCTCTGTGCTGCTGTCTGTACTGCTGCTGAGGTGTTCCCACTGCTGAGGGCAGTGTCTGCTGTGCTGCTGTCACTGCTCTGTGCTGCTGCTGTGATCTGTGCTGTGCTCTGTGCTGCTGTCTGTACTGCTGCTGATGAGTTCACACTGCTGAGGGCAGTGTCTGCTGTGATGCTGTCACTGCGTGCTGTGCTCTGTGCTGCTGTCTGTGCTGTGCTCTGTGCTGCTGTCTGTGCTGTGCTCTGTGCTGCTCTCTGTACTGCCTGTGCCGCTGTCTGTGCTGCCGCCGCCGCTGATGAGTTCCCACTGCTGAGGGCAGTGTCTGCGCACGAGTTCCACCTTGCGGCGGATCTGACTCGGGGTGTCCTGGTAGTGGTTACTCTCATCCCTCGCCATCGCCTGTACCGTACACACAGTACACACACAGTACACACGCAGTACACACACACAGTACAGTCAGTACACACACAGTCAGTACACACACACAGTACACACACAGTACACACACACAGTACACACACAGTACACACAGTACACACACACACAGTACACACACACAGTACACACACACAGTACACACACACAGTACACACACACAGTACACACAGTACACACACACACAGTACACACACACACACAGTACACACACACAGTACACACACACAGTACACACACACAGTACACACAGTACACACACACACAGTACACACACACACACAGTACACACACACACAGTACACACACACACACAGTACACACACACAGAACACACACACAGTACACACACAGTACACACAGTACACACACACAGTACACACACACAGTACAGTCAGTACACACACACAGTACACACACACAGTACACACACAGTACACACACACACACACAGCACACACACAGTACACACACACACACAGTACACACACACACACAGTACACACACACACACACAGTACACACACACAGTACACACACACAGTACACACACAGTACAGTCAGTACACACACACAGTACACACACACACACAGTACACACACAGTACACACACACACACAGTACACACACACAGTACACACAGTACACACACACAGTACACACACACAGTACACACACACACACAGTACACACAGTACACACACACAGTACACACACACAGTACACACACACAGTACACACACAGTACACACACACACACAGTACACACACACAGTACACACAGTACACACACACAGTACACACACAGTACAGTCAGTACACACACACAGTACACACACACACAGTACAGTCAGTACACACACACAGTACACACACACACACAGTACAGTCAGTACACACACAGTACACACACACAGTACACACAAACAGTACAAAGAGTACACACACAGTACACACACAGCACACACACAGTACACACACAGTACACACACACACACAGTACACACAGTACACACACAGTACACACACACACACAGTACACACACACAGTACACACACAGTACAAACACACAGTACACACACACAGTACACACACACAGTCAGTACACACACAGTACACACACAGTCAGTACACACACAGTACACACACACAGTCAGTACACACAGTACACACACAGTACACACACACAGTCAGTACACACAGTCAGTACACACACAGTCAGTACACACACAGTACACACACACAGTCAGTACACACACAGTCAGTACACACAGTACACACACAGTACACACACAGTCAGTACACACACAGTACACACACAGTACACACACAGTACACACACACAGTCAGTACACACACAGTCAGTACACACAGTACACACACAGTACACACACACAGTCAGTACACACAGTCAGTACACACACAGTCAGTACACACAGTCAGTACACACAGTCAGTACACACAGTCAGTACACACACAGTACACACACAGTACACACACAGTCAGTACACACAGTACACACACACAGTCAGTACACACAGTACACACAGTACACACACACACAGTCAGTACACAGTCAGTACACACAGTCAGTACACACACAGTCAGTACACACACAGTACACACACAGTACACACACAGTCAGTACACACAGTCAGTACACACACAGTCAGTACACACACAGTCAGTACACACAGTACACACACAGTACACACACACAGTCAGTACACACACAGTACACACACACAGTCAGTACACACACAGTCAGTACACACACACAGTACACACACACAGTACACACACACAGTACACACACACACACAGTACACACACAGTCAGTACACACACAGTCAGTACACACACACAGTCAGTACACACACACACACAGTACACACACACAGTCAGTACACACACACAGTCAGTACACACACACAGTCAGTACACACACACACACAGTACACACACAGTCAGTACACACACAGTCAGTACACACACACAGTCAGTACACACACACAGTCAGTACACACACAGTACACACACACAGTACACACACACACACAGTACACACACAGTCAGTACACACACAGTCAGTACACACACAGTCAGTACACACACACAGTCAGTACACACACAGTCAGTACACACACACAGTCAGTACACACACACAGTCAGTACACACACAGTACACACACACAGTACACACACACACACAGTACACACACAGTCAGTACACACACAGTCAGTACACACACAGTCAGTACACACACACAGTCAGTACAGACACAGTCAGTACACACACACAGTCAGTACACACACACAGTCAGTACACACACACAGTCAGTACACACACAGTCAGTACACACACAGTCAGTACACACACACAGTCAGTACACACACAGTCAGTACACACACACAGTCAGTACACACACAGTCAGTACGCACAGTCAGTACACACACAGTCAGTACACACACACAGTCAGTACACACACAGTCAGTACGCACAGTCAGTACACACACAGTCAGTACACACACAGTCAGTACACACACACAGTCAGTACACACACAGTCAGTACACACACACAGTCAGTACACACACAGTCAGTACGCACAGTCAGTACACACACACAGTCAGTACACACACAGTCAGTACACACACACAGTCAGTACACACACAGTCAGTACACACACAGTCAGTACACACACAGTCAGTACACACACACAGTCAGTACGCACAGTCAGTACACACACAGTCAGTACACACACAGTCAGTACACACACACAGTCAGTACACACACAGTCAGTACACACACACAGTCAGTACACACACAGTCAGTACGCACAGTCAGTACACACACACAGTCAGTACACACACAGTCAGTACACACACACAGTCAGTACACACACAGTCAGTACGCACAGTCAGTACACACACAGTCAGTACACACACAGTCAGTACACACACACAGTCAGTACACACACAGTCAGTACGCACACAGTCAGTACACACACAGTCAGTACACACACAGTCAGTACACACACACAGTCAGTACGCACAGTCAGTACACACACAGTCAGTACGCACACACAGTCAGTACACACACAGTCAGTACGCACACAGTCAGTACACACACAGTACACACAGTAGTGGTGGTGAGTGGTGGTGAGTAGTGGTGGTGAGCGGGTGGTGAGTGAATGAGTGAGTGGTGGTGAGTGGGTGAGTGAGTGGCTGAGTGAGTGACTGAGTGAGTGGCTGAGTGAGTGAGTGGCTGAGTGAGTGGCTGAGTGACTGAGTGAGTGAGTGGCTGAGTGAGTGACTGAGTGAGTGGCTGAGTGAGTGAGTGGCTGAGTGAGTGGGTGAGTGGCTGAGTGAGTGACTGAGTGAGTGGCTGAGTGAGTGAGTGGCTGAGTGAGTGGCTGAGTGACTGAGTGAGTGAGTGGCTGAGTGAGTGACTGAGTGAGTGGCTGAGTGAGTGAGTGGCTGAGTGAGTGGCTGAGTGACTGAGTGAGTGAGTGGCTGAGTGACTGAGTGAGTGGCTGAGTGAGTGGCTGGCTGAGTGAGTGGCTGAGTGAGTGGTGAGCGGGTGGTGAGTGGTGAGCGAGTGCTGAGTGTGAGTGGTGAGTGTGAGTGGTGAGTGTGAGTGGTGAGTGTGAGTGGTGAGTAACCTTGTAGTCTTCTCCGTAGGTGAGTACGAGGCGACGCACCATCAGGAGGATGTCGTGAGAGACGCTGGGTGCTGATGGAGTCACCGGCAATGAGGCCTCCTCCTCTAGCGCTGGACCACAACACGCAACATCGCTCAGTGTGCAACTACGTGTCTATGTTTCACAGAGACTCACATAGAGCCATAGAGACTCACAGAGACTCACAGAGACTCACAGAGACTCACAGAGACCCATAGAGACTCACAGAGACTCACAGAGACTCATAGAGACCCATAGAGACTCACAGAGACTCACAGAGACCCATAGAGACTCACAGAGACTCATAGAGACTCACAGAGACTCATAGAGACCCATAGAGACTCACAGAGACTCATAGAGACCCATAGAGACCCACAGAGACTCATAGAGACCCATAGAGACTCATAGAGACCCATAGAGACCCACAGAGACTCATAGAGACCCATAGAGACTCACAGAGACCCATAGAGACTCAGAGACTCAGAGAGACCCATAGAGACTCAGAGAGACTCAGAGACTCATAGAGACTCACAGAGACCCATAGAGACTCACAGAGACTCATAGAGACTCACAGAGACCCATAGAGACTCACAGAGACCCATAGAGACTCACAGAGACCCATAGAGACTCACAGAGACCCACATAGACCCACATAAACCCATAGAGACTCACATAGACCCATAGAGACTCACAGAGACTCACAGAGACTCACATAGACCCATAGAGACTCAGAGAGACTCACATAGACCCATAGAGACTCAGAGACCCAGAGACTCACAGAGACTCATAGAGACTCACATAGACCCATAGAGACTCAGAGACCCAGAGACTCACAGAGACTCATAGAGACTCACATAGACCCATAGAGACTCACAGAGACTCACATAGACCCATAGAGACTCAGAGACCCAGAGACTCACAGAGACTCACAGAGACTCACAGAGACCCAGAGACTCACAGAGACTCACAGAGACTCACAGAGACTCATAGAGACTCAGAGAGACTCACATAGACCCATAGAGACTCAGAGACCCAGAGACTCACAGAGACTCACAGAGACTCACAGAGACTCACATAGACTCATAGAGACTCAGAGACCCATAGAGACTCACATAGACACAGAGACTCAGATAGACACAGAGACTCACATAGACCCATAGAGACTCATAGAGACTCAGATAGACTCATAGAGACTCACATAGACCCATAGAGACTCAGAGACTCACATAGACCCATAGAGACTCACAGAGACTCACATAGACCCATAGAGACTCACATAGACCCATAGAGATTCACATAGACCCATAGAGACTCACATAGACCCATAGAGACTCACAGAGACCCATAGAGACTCACAGAGACCCAGAGACTCACATAGACCCATAGAGACTCATAGAGACCCATAGAGACTCACAGAGACCCATAGAGACTCACATAGACCCATAGAGACTCACATAGACCCATAGAGACTCACAGAGACCCATAGAGACTCACAGAGACCCAGAGACTCATAGACCCATAGAGACTCACAGAGACCCATAGAGACTCACAGAGACCCAGAGACTCACATAGACCCATAGAGACTCATAGACCCATAGAGACTCATAGAGACTCACAGAGACCCAGAGACTCACATAGACCCATAGAGACTCATAGACCCATAGAGACCCATAGAGACTCACAGAGACCCACAGAGACCCAGAGACTCACATAGACCCATAGAGACTCACATAGACCCATAGAGACTCATAGACCCATAGAGACTCATAGAGACTCATAGAGACTCACAGAGACCCAGAGACTCATATAGACCCATAGAGACTCATAGACCCATAGAGACTCATAGAGACTCATAGAGACTCACAGAGACCCAGAGACTCACATAGACCCATAGAGACTCAGAGACCCAGAGACTCATATAGACCCATAGAGACTCATATACCCATAGAGACTCATAGAGACTCATAGAGACTCACAGAGACCCAGAGACTCACATAGACCCATATAGACTCACATAGACCCATAGAAACTCATAGAGACTCATAGACCCATAGAGACTCACATAGACCCATAGAGACTCACATAGACCCATAGAGACTCATAGAGACTCACATAGACCCATAGAGACTCACATAGACCCATAGAGACTCACATAGACCCATAGAGACTCATAGAGACTCATAGACCCATAGAGACTCACATAGACCCATAGAGACTCACATAGACCCATAGAGACTCAGAGACTCACATAGACCCATAGAGACTCACATAGACCCATAGAGACTCAGAGACTCACATAGACCCATAGAGACTCACAGAGACCCATAGAGACTCACATAGACCCATAGAGACTCAGAGACTCACATAGACCCATAGAGACTCAGAGACCCAGAGACTCACATAGACCCATAGAGACTCATAGAGACCCAGAGACTCATAGAGACTCAGAGACTCATAGAGACTCATAGAGACCCATAGAGACTCATAGAGACTCATAGAGACTCATAGACCCATAGAGACTCATAGAGACTCATAGAGACTCACAGAGACTCACAGAGACTCATAGAGACTCTCAGAGACTCATAGAGACTCACCGAGACCCAGAGACTCACAGAGACTCACAGAGACTCATAGAGACTCATAGAGACTCAGAGACCCATAGAGACTCACATAGACCCATAGAGACTCAGAGACTCACATAGACCCATAGAGACTCACATAGACCCATAGAGACTCAGAGACTCACATAGACCCATAGAGACTCACAGAGACCCATAGAGACTCACATAGACCCATAGAGACTCAGAGACTCACATAGACCCATAGAGACTCAGAGACTCATAGAGACTCATAGAGACCCATAGAGACTCATAGAGACTCATAGAGACTCATAGACCCATAGAGACTCAGAGACTCATAGAGACTCACAGAGACTCAGAGACTCACAGAGACTCACAGAGACTCATAGAGACTCTCAGAGACTCATAGAGACTCACCGAGACCCAGAGACTCAGAGACTCACAGAGACTCATAGAGACTCATAGAGACTCAGAGACCCATAGAGACTCACATAGACACAGAGACTCACATAGACCCATAGAGACTCACAGAGACTCACATAGACCCATAGAGACTCAGAGACCCAGAGACTCACAGAGACTCACAGAGACTCACAGAGACTCAGAGACCCAGAGACTCACATAGACCCATAGAGACTCAGAGACTCACATAGACCCATAGAGACTCACATAGACCCATAGAGACTCACATAGACCCATAGAGACTCAGAGACTCACATAGACCCATAGAGACTCACATAGACCCATAGAGACTCAGAGACTCACATAGACCCATAGAGACTCACAGAGACCCAGAGACTCACATAGACCCATAGAGACTCACAGAGACTCACATAGACCCATAGAGACTCACATAGACCCATAGAGACTCACAGAGACTCACATAGACCCATAGAGACTCACAGAGACTCACATAGACCCATAGAGACTCACATAGACCCATAGAGACTCAGAGACTCACATAGACCCATAGAGACTCATAGAGACTCATAGACCCATAGAGACTCAGAGACTCATAGAGACTCACAGAGACTCACATAGACCCATAGAGACTCAGAGACTCACATAGACCCATAGAGACTCACATAGACCCATAGAGACTCACATAGACCAATAGAGACTCAGAGACTCACACAGACCCATAGAGACTCACATAGACCCATAGAGACTCAGAGACTCACATAGACCCATAGAGACTCATAGAGACTCATAGACCCATAGAGACTCAGAGACTCATAGAGACTCACAGAGACTCAGAGACTCACAGAGACTCACCGAGACCCAGAGACTCAGAGACTCACAGAGACTCATAGAGACTCTCAGAGACTCACAGAGACTCACCGAGACCCAGAGACTCAGAGACTCACATAGACTCATAGAGACTCATAGAGACTCAGAGACCCATAGAGACTCACATAGACACAGAGACTCACATAGACCCCTAGAGACTCACAGAGACTCACATAGACCCATAGAGACTCACAGAGACTCACATAGACCCATAGAGACTCAGAGACCCAGAGACTCACAGAGACTCACAGAGACTCAGAGACCCAGAGACTCACAGAGACTCACAGAGACTCAGAGACCCAGAGACTCACAGAGACTCACAGAGACTCACATAGACCCATAGAGACTCAGAGACTCATAGACTCATAGAGACTCAGAGACTCATAGACCCATAGAGACTCACATAGACCCATAGAGACTCAGAGACTCATAGACCCATAGAGACTCACATAGACCCATAGAGACTCACATAGACCCATAGAGACTCAGAGACTCACATAGACCCATAGAGACTCACATAGACCCATAGAGACTCAGAGACTCACATAGACCCATAGAGACTCATAGAGACTCATAGACCCATAGAGACTCACAGAGACCCATAGAGACTCAGAGACTCACATAGACCCATAGAGACTCACATAGACCCATAGAGACTCACAGAGACTCACAGAGACTCACATAGACCCATAGAGACTCACATAGACCCATAGAGACTCACATAGACCCATAGAGACTCACATAGACCCATAGAGACTCACATAGACCCATAGAGACTCACATAGACCCATAGAGACTCACAGAGACCCATAGAGACTCAGAGACTCACATAGACCCATAGAGACTCACATAGACCCATAGAGACTCAGAGACTCACATAGACCCATAGAGACTCACATAGACCCATAGAGACTCACAGAGACCCATAGAGACTCAGAGACTCACATAGACCCATAGAGACTCACATAGACCCATAGACCCATAGAGACTCACATAGACCCATAGAGACTCAGAGACTCACACAGACCCATAGAGACTCACATAGACCCATAGAGACTCACATAGACCCATAGAGACTCAGAGACTCACATAGACCCATAGAGACTCACAGAGACCCATAGAGACTCAGAGACTCACATAGACCCATAGAGACTCAGAGACTCACATAGACCCATAGAGACTCACAGAGACCCATAGAGACTCACATAGACCCATAGAGACTCACATAGACCCATAGAGACTCAGAGACTCACATAGACCCATAGAGACTCACATAGACCCATAGAGACTCACATAGACCCATAGAGACTCAGAGACTCACATAGACCCATAGAGACTCACAGAGACCCATAGAGACTCACATAGACCCATAGAGACTCAGAGACTCACATAGACCCATAGAGACTCACAGAGACCCATAGAGACTCACATAGACCCATAGAGACTCAGAGACTCACATAGACCCATAGAGACTCACATAGACCCATAGAGACTCACATAGACCCATAGAGACTCAGAGACTCACATAGACCCATAGAGACTCACATAGACCTATAGAGACTCAGAGACTCACATCGACTCATAGAGACTCACAGAGACTCATAGAGATTCACAGAGACTCATAGAGACCACAACACGCAACATCGCTCAGTGTGCAACTACGTGTCTAGATTTTGATGTAAAGCTTTCGTGACTGCAGGGATTCATCTTCTTGGTTCTTTCGGTAAAGTCGTCATGTAGAATGACGCTGTCTTCCCGACAGACCTGTTCTTCACCTGAGGACGGCTGCTTGCGTTGTGGCCGAAACGTCGTGAGAATTGTATTTTATTATGTTTTATTTTTATTATTTTATTATTTCCCTTCTACGTGACTTTACTGAAAGAACCAAGAAGATGAATCCCTGCAGTCACGAAAGCTTTACATCGAAATAAAACTACCCATAGACTCAACACTGCACCATAGACTCAACACTGCCCATAGACTCAACACTGCACCATAGACTCAACACTGCACCATAGACTCAACACTGCACCATAGACTCAACACTGCCCATAGACTCAACACTACCCATAGACTCAACACTACCCATAGACTCAACACTGCACCATAGACTCAACACTGCACCATAGACTCAACACTGCCCATAGACTCAACACTGCACCATAGACTCAACACTGCCCATAGACTCAACACTGCCCATAGACTCAACACTACCCATAGACTCAACACTGCCCATAGACTCAACACTGCACCATAGACTCAACACTGCCCATAGACTCAACACTGCCCATAGACTCAACACTGCACCATAGACTCAACACTGCCCATAGACTCAACACTGCACCATAGACTCAACACTGCCCATAGACTCAACACTGCACCATAGACTCAACACTGCCCATAGACTCAACACTGCCCATAGACTCAACACTGCACCATAGACTCAACACTGCCACCCATAGACTCAACACTGCCCCATAGACTCAACACTGCACCATAGACTCAACACTGCCCATAGACTCAACACTGCACCATAGACTCAACACTGCCACCCATAGACTCAACACTGCCCCATAGACTCAACACTGCACCATAGACTCAACACTGCACCATAGACTCAACACTGCCCATAGACTCAACACTACCCATAGACTCAACACTACCCATAGACTCAACACTGCACCATAGACTCAACACTGCCCATAGACTCAACACTGCCCATAGACTCAACACTGCACCATAGACTCAACACTGCCACCCATAGACTCAACACTGCCCCATAGACTCAACACTGCACCATAGACTCAACACTGCCCATAGACTCAACACTGCACCATAGACTCAACACTGCCCATAGACTCAACACTGCACCATAGACTCAACACTGCCCATAGACTCAACACTGCACCATAGACTCAACACTGCCCATAGACTCAACACTGCCCATAGACTCAACACTGCACCATAGACTCAACACTGCCACCCATAGACTCAACACTGCCCCATAGACTCAACACTGCACCATAGACTCAACACTGCCCATAGACTCAACACTGCACCATAGACTCAACACTGCCCATAGACTCAACACTGCCCCATAGACTCAACACTGCACCATAGACTCAACACTGCCCATAGACTCAACACTGCCCATAGACTCAACACTGCACCATAGACTCAACACTGCCCATAGACTCAACACTGCCCATAGACTCAACACTGCCACCCATAGACTCAACACTGCCCATAGACTCAACACTGCCCATAGACTCAACACTGCCCATAGACTCAACACTGCCACCCATAGACTCAACACTGCACCATAGACTCAACACTGCCCATAGACTCAACACTGCCCATAGACTCAACACTGCCCATAGACTCAACACTGCCCCATAGACTCAACACTGCCACCCATAGACTCAACACTGCCCATAGACTCAAAACTGCCCCATAGACTCAACACTGCCACCCATAGACTCAACACTGCACCATAGACTCAACACTGCCCCATAGACTCAACACTGCACCATAGACTCAACACTGCCCATAGACTCAACACTGCACCATAGACTCAACACTGCACCATAGACTCAACACTGCCCATAGACTCAACACTGCCCATAGACTCAACACTGCCCATAGACTCAACACTGCCCATAGACTCAACACTGCACCATAGACTCAACACTGCCCATAGACTCAACACTGCTCCATAGACTCAACACTGCACCATAGACTCAACACTGCCCATAGACTCAACACTGCACCATAGACTCAACACTGCCCATAGACTCAACACTGCTCCATAGACTCAACACTGCACCATAGACTCAACACTGCTCCATAGACTCAACACTGCACCATAGACTCAACACTGCCCATAGACTCAACACTGCACCATAGACTCAACACTGCCCATAGACTCAACACTGCCCATAGACTCAACACTGCCCATAGACTCAACACTGCACCATAGACTCAACACTGCACCATAGACTCAACACTGCACCATAGACTCAACACTGTGTTGGGTGAGGAATGGTTGGTGAGTGTGGTGAGTGTGGTGAGTGTGGTGAGTGCGGCGAGTGCGGCGAGTGCGGCGAGTGCGGCGAGTGCGGCAAGTGCGGTGAGTGTGGTGGTGAGTGTAGTGGTGAGTGTAGTGGTGAGTGTGGTGAGTGTAGTGAGTGTGGTGAGTGTGGTGAGTGCGGTGAGTGCGGTGAGTGCGGTGAGTGCGGTGAGTGTGGTGAGTGCGGTGAGTGTAGTGAGTGTGGTGAGTGTGGTGAGTGTGGTGAGTGTAGTGAGTGTGGTGAGTGTGGTGAGTGTAGTGAGTGCGGTGAGTGTGGTGAGTGTGGTGAGTGTAGTGAGTGTGGTGAGTGTAGTGAGTGTGGTGAGTGTGGTGAGTGTGGTGAGTGTGGTGAGTGCGGTGAGTGTGGTGAGTGTGGTGAGTGTAGTGAGTGTGGTGAGTGTGGTGAGTGTGGTGAGTGTAGTGAGTGTGGTGAGTGTAGCGAGTGCGGTGAATGTGGTGAGTGTGGTCAGTGCGGTGAGTGTGGTGAGTGAGGAATGGTTGGTGAGTGTGGTGAGTGTGGTGAGTGCGGTGTGTGTGGTGAGTGTGGTGAGTGCGGTGAGTGTGGTGAGTGTAGTGAGTGTGGTGAGTGTGGTGAGTGTGGTGAGTGCGGTGAGTGCGGTGAGTGTGGTGAGTGCGGTGAGTGTGGTGAGTGTGGTGAGTGTAGTGAGTGTGGTGAGTGCGGTGAGTGTGGTGAGTGTAGTGAGTGTGGTGAGTGCGGCGAGTGTGGTGAGTGTGGTGAGTGTGGTGAGTGTAGTGAGTGTGGTGAGTGCGGTGAGTGCGGTGAGTGTAGTGAGTGTGGTGAGTGTAGTGAGTGTGGTGAGTGCGGTGAGTGCGGTGAGTGTAGTGAGTGTGGTGAGTGTGGTGAGTGTGGTGAGTGCGGTGAGTGCGGTGAGTGCGGTGAGTGTGGTGAGTGCGGTGAGTGTGGTGAGTGTAGTGAGTGTGGTGAGTGTGGTGAGTGTGGTGAGTGTAGTGAGTGTGGTGAGTGTAGTGAGTGCGGTGAGTGTGGTGAGTGTGGTGAGTGTAGTGAGTGTGGTGAGTGTAGTGAGTGTGGTGAGTGTGGTGAGTGTGGTGAGTGCGGTGAGTGCGGTGAGTGTGGTGAGTGTGGTGAGTGTGGTGAGTGTAGTGAGTGTAGTGAGTGTGGTGAGTGTGGTGAGTGTAGCGAGTGCGGTGAATGTGGTGAGTGTGGTCAGTGCGGTGAGTGTGGTGAGTGTGGTGAGTGAGGAATGGTTGGTGAGTGTGGTGAGTGTGGTGAGTGCGGTGTGTGTGGTGAGTGTGGTGAGTGCGGTGAGTGTGGTGAGTGTAGTGAGTGTGGTGAGTGTGGTGAGTGTGGTGAGTGCGGTGAGTGCGGTGAGTGTGGTGAGTGCGGTGAGTGTGGTGAGTGTGGTGAGTGTAGTAAGTGTGGTGAGTGCGGTGAGTGTGGTGAGTGTAGTGAGTGCGGCGAGTGCGGCGAGTGTGGTGAGTGTGGTGAGTGTGGTGAGTGTAGTGAGTGTGGTGAGTGCGGTGAGTGTGGTGAGTGTAGTGAGTGTGGTGAGTGTAGTGAGTGTGGTGAGTGCGGTGAGTGCGGTGAGTGTAGTGAGTGTGGTGAGTGTGGTGAGTGTGGTGAGTGTGGTGAGTGTGGTGAGTGTGGTGAGTGCGGTGAGTGCGGTGAGTGCGGTGAGTGTGGTGAGTGCGGTGAGTGCGGTGAGTGCGGTGAGTGCGGTGAGTGCGGTGAGTGTGGTGAGTGTAGTGAGTGTGGTGAGTGTGGTGAGTGCGGTGAGTGCGGTGAGTGCGGTGAGTGTGGTGAGTGCGGTGAGTGCGGTGAGTGTGGTGAGTGTGGTGAGTGCAGTGAGTGTGGTGAGTGCGGTGAGTGCGGTGAGTGCGGTGAGTGTGGTGAGTGTAGTGAGTGTGGTGAGTGTGGTGAGTGTGGTGAGTGCGGTGAGTGCGGTGAGTGTAGTGAGTGTGGTGAGTGCGGTGAGTGCGGTGAGTGTGGTGAGTGTGGTGAGTGTAGTGAGTGTAGTGAGTGTGGTGAGTGCGGTGAGTGTGGTGAGTGTGGTGAGTGTGGTGAGTGCGGTGAGTGCGGTGAGTGTGGTGAGTGTGGTGAGTGCAGTGAGTGTGGTGAGTGCGGTGAGTGTGGTGAGTGCAGTGAGTGTGGTGAGTGTGGTGAGTGTGGTGAGTGCGGTGAGTGCGGTGAGTGTAGTGAGTGTGGTGAGTGCAGTGAGTGTGGTGAGTGCGGTGAGTGTGGTGAGCTCACCTTGTGCTACGTGAGTTTTCGTCGCCGGTTCACTCAGATCCTTCCGTCTCATCTGGCGAGGGACAGAGATGCTCAACCATTACTCACCACAAGGACAAAGATCCCCCAGGTAGCCTCTAGCAGGGCCGAAGGGCCAAGTGTTCACCCACACACTCACCTACTCACCCACACACTCACACACTCACCCACCTACTCACCCACACACTCACACACTCACCCACACACTCACCACTCGCCTTCTCACCCACACACCCACCTACTCACCCACACACTCACTCACCCAGACACTTACCTACTCAACAACACACTCATATACTCACCCACACTCACCACTCACCCACCACTCACCTACTCACCCACACACTCACCACTCACCCACACACTCACCTACTCACTCACCCACATACTCACCACACACCCACCTACTCACTCACCCACACACTCACCACACACCCACACACTCACCTATTCACTCACCCACACACTTACCACTCACCCACACACTCACCCATACACTCACCTACTCACCCACACACTCACCGCTCACCTACTCACACACTCACCACACACCCACTCACTCACCCATACACTCACCTACTCACCAACACACTCACCCACACACTCACCACTCGCCTTCTCACCCACACACTCACCACTCACCTACTCACACACTCACCCACCTACTCACCCACACACTCACCACTCACACAAACTCACCACTCACCTTCTCACCCACACACTCACCTACTCACCCACACACTCACCACTCACCCACACACTCACCACTCACGTACTCACCCACAAACTCACCTACTCACCCACACACTCACCACTCACCCACACACTCACCTACTCACTCACCCACACACTCACCACACACCCACACACTCACCTACTCACTCACCCACACACTTACCACTCGCCTTCTCACCCACACACTCACCACTCACCTACTCACACACTCACCCACCTACTCACCACTCACACAAACTCACCACTCACCTTCTCACCCACAAACTCACCTACTCACACACACACTCACCCACACACTCACCACCTCACCCACTCACCCACACACACAATCACACACCCACAAACTCACCTACTCACACACACACTCACCCACACACTCACCACTCGCCTTCTCACCCACACACACAATCACACACCCACACACTCACCTACTCACCCACACACTCACCACTCACCCACACACTCACCACTCACGTACTCACCCACACACTCACCTACTCATCCACACACCACCTCACCCACACACTCACCGACACACACACACCCACACACTAACACACACTCACCACACTCACCCACACTCACCCACACACACACACCAGCTCACCCACACACTCACCTACTCACCCACAATCACACACACCCACACACTAACACACACTCACACGGAATGTCGGTGCCCGGCTAGGTGCACGCTCACCCTCAAGGGCACGCTGTGGTTGGGGTCGCTCGCCAGCCCCATGTCCTCCAGGTT
>NW_027620679.1:0-2500 GCF_964198595.1 Lampetra fluviatilis | reverse complement strand
CCTCGCGTCACTTCCGGCAAACGCACCGCGCGAGTATGACGGTGACGTCATCGGCTCCTTTCCTCCCCTCTCTCTCACAAGCTCCTCCCCCAAACCGCCATTTCTCCCCTACGCCCCGCCCCCTTTCCTCTGTGGGACACGCCCACTTCTCCCCTACGACCCTCCCCCTTTCCTCAGCGTGGGCCATAAAGGGGAGGGGCGAGTGAGAAAAGAGGCGGTGCCTATGAGGAAGGGGGAGGGGCTAGTGAGAAAGGGGGAGGGGCGTAGAAGGAAGGGAGGGGGGTGGTGATGTGGAAAGGGGGCGGGGCGTTGAAGCAAGTGGGAGGGGCCGAGTGAGAACATTGGGGGGGGGGGCAGTAGGCGGGGCTTAGGAGGAATGAGACAGGGGGCGAGTGAGGACGTGGGGGCGGGGCTAGGGGAGGGGCTTGTGTGATGACGTAGCGAAGGGGGAGGAGCCTCACTCCGCACTGTTACAGAAACTCTGCACCTTGTCACAAGGCTGCGACCCTCAGCTGAACGAGGTCGTTGCGAGTTGGAGGTGTGGAGAGAGGGGAGATTGACAGCTAAACGATCTCCAGGCGCGGCAGGAGTGCAGTGTCCCCCTTACCACCACCAGCACCACCAGCACCACCACCAGCACCACCATCAGCACCACCACCAGCACCACCAGCACCACAACTACGTACGTCTGGAGACCCCCTCGAGACCTCCCGGACCCCCTCAACTATCGCTTGGACTCCTTCAAAGATCCCCTGAACCCCCTTTAAGGTACCTCACTCACTCATCCACTCAGTCAGTCACTCACTCAGTCACTCACTTACTCAGTCACTCACTCACTCAGTCACTCAGTCACTCAGTCACTCACTCACCCACCCACTCAGTCACTCACTCAGTCACTCACTCACCCACTCACTCACCCACTCACTCAGTCACTCACTCAGTGACTCACTCACCCACTCACTCACTCACCAAACCACTCAGTCACTCACTCACTCAGTCACTCACCCACCCACCCACTCACCACTCACTCACTCACTCACCCACTCACTCACTCACTCACTCACCCAACCACTCAGTCACTCACTCACCCACTCACTCAGTCACTCACTCAGTCACTCACTTAGTCACTCAACCACTCACTCAACCACCCACTCAGTCACTCACTCAGTCACTCACTCAGTCACTCACTCAGTCACTCACTCAGTCACTCACTCAGTCACTCACTCACTCAGTCACTCACTCAATCACTCACTCACTCACTCACCCACTCACTCACTCACCCAACCACTCAGTCAGTCACTCACTCAGTCACTCACTCAGTCACTCACTCACTCACTCACCCACTCACTCACTCACCCAACCACTCAGTCACTCACTCACCCACTCACTCACCCACTCACTCAATCACTCACTCAGTCACTCACTCAGTCACTCAACCACTCACTCAACCACCCACTCAGTCACTCACTCAGTCACTCACTCAGTCACTCACTCACTCACTCAATCACTCACTCACTCAATCACTCAGTCACTCACTCAACCACTCACTCACTCAGTCACTCACTCAGTCAGTCACTCACTCAGTCACTCACTCAGTCACTCAGTCACTCACTCAATCACTCACTCACTCAATCACTCAGTCACTCACTCACTCAACCACTCACTCACTCAGTCACTCACTCACTCAGTCACTCACTCAATCACTCAGTCACTCACTCACCCACTCACTCAGTCACTCACTCACCCACTCAGTCATTCACTCACCCACTCACGCACCCACTCACTTACCCACTCAGTCACTCACTCACTCAGTCACTCACTCACCCACTCAGTCACTCACTCACCCACTCACTCACCCACTCACTCACCCACTCGCTCAACCACTCACTCACCCACTCGCTCAACCACTCATTCAACCACTCACTCACCCACTCACTCAGTCACTCACTCACTCAACCACTCACTCACCCACTCACCTACTCACTCACTCACCCATTCAGTCACTCACTCAATCACTCAACCACCCACTCGCTCAACCACTCACTCAACCACTCACTCACCCACTCAGTCACTCACTTACTCAACCACTCACTCACTCAACCACTCACACAATCACTCACTCAGTCACCCACTCACTCAACCACTCACTCACTCAACCACTCACTCAACCACTCACTCACCCACTCACTCACCCACTCACTCACCCACTCACTCAACCACTCACTCACCCACTCACTCAGTCACCCACTCACTCAACCACTCACTCAACCACTCACACAATCACTCACTCAGTCACCCACTCACTCAACCACTCACTCACTCAACCACTCACTCAACCACTCACTCACCCACTCACTCAACCACTCACTCACCCACTCACTCAATCACTCACTCACCCACTCACTCAGTCACCCACTCACTCAACCACTCACTCAACCACTCACACAATCACTCACTCAGTCACCCACTCACTCAACCACTCGCTCAACCACTCACACAA
>NW_027620678.1:0-62038 GCF_964198595.1 Lampetra fluviatilis | reverse complement strand
ACCCTCTCTCACCATCTCTCCACCTCTCACCCTCTCACCCTCTCACCCTCTCACCCTCTCTCTCCACCTCTCACCCTCTCACCCTCTCTCTCCAATCTCTCCACCTCTCACCCTCTCTCTCCATCTCTCCACCTCTCACCCTCTCACCCTCTCAACCCTCTCACCCTCTCTCTCCACCTCTCACCCTCTCACCCTCTCTCCATCTCTCTCCACCTCTCACCCTCTCACCCTCTCTCTCCATCTCTCCACCTCTCTCTCCATCTCTCCACCTCTCACCCTCTCACCCTCTCTCTCCACCTCTCACCCTCTCTCTCCACCTCTCACCCTCTCTCTCCACCTCTCCACCTCTCACCCTCTCACCCTCTCTCTCCACCTCTCACCCTCTCACCCTCTCTCTCCATCTCTCACCACTCTCTCCACCTCTCACCCTCTCTCTCCATCTCTCCACCTCTCACCCTCTCTCTCCATCTCTCCACCTCTCACCCTCTCACCCTCTCTCTCCATCTCTCACCCTCTCTCTCCACCCTCTCACCCTCTCTCTCCATCTCTCCACCTCTCACCCCTCTCACCCTCTCTCTCCATCTCTCACCCTCTCTCTCTCCACCTCTCACCCTCTCTCTCCATCTCTCCACCTCTCACCCTCTCACCCTCTCTCTCCACCTACTCACCTCTCTCTCCTCCATCTCTCCACCTCTCACCCTCTCTCTCCATCTCTCCACCTCTCACCCTCTCTCTCCATCTCTCCACCTCTCACCCTCTCTCTCCATCTCTCCACCTCTCACCCCTCTCACCCCTCTCTCTCCATCTCTCCACCTCTCCACCTCTCACCCTCTCTCTCCATCTCTCCACCCTCTCACCCTCTCACCCTCTCTCTCCATCTCTCACCCTCTCTCTCCACCTCTCACCCTCTCTCTCCATCTCTCACTTCCTCTCTCTCCGACTCTCTCACACCCTCTCCCCTCCCCTCTCCGAAGATCGCAATCATTGCGGAAAGTGCTTTTCCGCGACTCAAGATTGCCTTCCACCCTCTCTCCTCCTCCTATTCCCCCCTCCCCCTCTCTCCTCTCCCTCTCTCTCCTCCCTCTCTTATAAATACACTCTGGCAGGGCACACGGGGACACAGAGAGACACGGGGAGAGACACGGAGACACGGGGAGAGACACACGGGGAGAGATTGAAGACTCGGAGAGAGACACGAAACAAAGTGCCGAATACACCGAGCATCTTCTTGTTTCCACTGATCGTAAAAAAGAGAAAAAGAGAGACACGGAGAGAGACACGGAGAGAGACACGGAGACACGGAGACACGGAGAGAGACACGGGGAGAGATTGAAGACTCGGAGAGAGACAGCGGAAGACTCACGGAGGCTGAACCTGCAGAAGAGGATAACGCATACCTGGAACAGGTAACGCACAGACACACACAGACACACACAGACACACACAGACACACACACAGACACACACACACAGACACAGACACACACACAGACACACACACACACAGACACACACAGACACACACACACACACACAGACACACACACACAGACACACACACACCACACAGACACACACACAGACACACACACAGACACACACACACAGACACAGACACACACACAGACACACACACACACACAGACACAGACACACACACAGACACACACACACACAGACACAGACACACACACAGACACACACACACACACAGACACACACAGACACACACACACACACAGACACACACACACAGACACACACACACACAGACACACACACAGACACACACACAGACACACACACAGATACACACACACAGACACACACACACACAGACACACACACACATAGACACACACACACACAGGTACACACACACACAGGTACACACACACATACTTACACACACATAGGTACACACACACATAGACACACACACACACAGGTATACACACACATACTTACACACACACAGATACACACACACAGGTACACACACACAGGTACACACACACACAGGTACACACACACACAGGTACACACACACATACACACACACACAGATACACACACACAGGTACACACACACACAGATACACACACACACACAGGTACACACACACATACTTACACACACACAGGTACACACACACACATACACACACACACAGATATACACACACAGATACACACACACAGGTACACACACACACACACACAGGTACACACACACATACTTACACACACACACAGATACACACACACAGACACACACACACACAGGTACACACACACATACTTACACACACAGATACACAGATACACAGATACACACACACAGATACACACACACAGGTACACACACACACACACAGACACACACACACAGATACACACACACAGGTACACACACACACAGGTACACACACACATACTTACACACACACACACAGATACACACACACAGGTACACACACACACAGGTACACACACACATACTTACACACACACATACTTACACACACACACAGATACACACACACAGGTACACACACACACAGGTACACACACACAGGTACACACACACACAGGTACACACACACACAGATACACACACACAGGTACACACACACACAGGTACACACACACAGGTACACACACACACAGGTACACACACACACACAGCACACACACACACAGACACACACACACAGATACACACACACACAGGTACACACACACACAGGTACACACACACATACTTACACACACACACAGATACACACACACAGGTACACACACACACAGGTACACACACACAGGTACACACACACACAGGTACACACACACACAGATACACACACACAGGTACACACACACATACTTACACACACACAGGTACACACACACACAGGTACACACACACACATACTTACACACACACAGGTACACACACACAGATACACACACACACAGGTACACACACACACAGGTACACACACACACAGGTACACACACACATACTTACACACACACACACACATACTTACACACACACACAGGTACACACACACAGGTACACACACACACAGATACACACAGACACACACACATACTTACACACACACACATACTTACACACACACACAGGTACACACACACAGGTACACACACACATACTTACACACACACACACAGATACACACACACAGGTACACACACACACAGGTACACACAGACACACACAGATACACACACACACAGGTACACACACACAGGTACACACAGACACACACAGATACACACACACACAGGTACACACACACATACTTACACACACACACACACAGATACACACACACAGGTACACACACACACACAGGTACACACAGACACACACACACACAGGTACACACACACATACTTACACACACACACACACAGATACACACACACAGATACACACACACACAGGTACACACACACAGGTACACACACACACACACAGGTACACACACACACACACAGGTACACACACACACACACAGGTACACACACACAGATACACACACACAGGTACACACACACACACAGGTACACACACACACAGGTACACACACACACAGATACACACAGACACAGGTACACACACACAGGTACACACACACATACTTACACACACACACACACACATACTTACACACACACACAGGTACACACACACATACTTACACACACACACAGGTACACACACACAGGTACACACAGACACACACACATACTTACACACACACACACACACATACTTACACACACACACAGGTACACACACACAGGTACACACACACACAGGTACACACAGACACACACAGATACACACACACAGGTACACACACACAGGTACACACACACACACACAGGTACACACACACATACTTACACACACACACACAGATACACACACACAGATACACACACACAGGTACACACACACAGACAGACACACACACATACTTACACACACACACACACAGATACACACACACAGGTACACACACACACAGGTACACACACACAGACAGACACACACACACAGACACACACACATACTTACACACACATACAGGTACACACACACAGGTACACACACACACACACAGGTACACACACACATACTTACACACACACACACAGATACACACACACAGGTACACACACACACACAGGTACACACAGACACACACACACACAAAGATCCCCCGTATGGCCTGTAACAGATCGTAGGGGCAAGTGCTGTTAGCGAGCACCTATGAAGGCTGGAACGGTACACGAGGGGGTGGGTGGCCAGCACCACGCCCGACCGCCTTTGTCTCCCCAGTGGCGATGTTTACTACACCGCACCAGGTACTCATTTGAGGCTGAGTCGACCTAGGGGAGGCCCAGGACCGATTCAGATAATCGTCACTGGTGGTGTCCGTGAGCGGGAATCGAACCGGGGTCGCCAGGTTCGTAGCGCAGCGTGGCGCTAACCACTACACCCACCGCTCCCCACACACACACACACACAGACACACACACAGACACAGACACACACAGACACACACACACACAGTGACACACACCACACACAGAATCACAACAACAACAACCGCCATTCGCCACTAAGTGGCGGTGACGTCACCACGACGCTTGTGCCAGGCCACGTGCACCTTGAGGCTGCCACGTGAAGTGTCGAACGCCCGCTGGCAGGAGGTCACGGGGCAGACCCAGCAGGTGCCACGGGTCGACTGACCGAGATGACCGAGATGACTGGCTGATGCACCACCTGTGCCCCCTACCGTGCCAACTTGCTGCGCTTTAGCCACCCGGCGCTCCGCTCGTTGTTGTGAGCGTCGCTCCTCCGCCCTCCGTTGTTGTTGGAGGGCGACTGCCTCCAACTGCCCAGCAGCGTCCTTCACGAGCCTCCTCCACTGAGGCCGATCTTGACACCGCTGGTACCAGTCATCGGCAAGTCCACTCAGCTCCACGTCCTCCTGTACCACATCACTCCATCTCTTCTCTAGCCCGTGCCGCGCCCGTTTAGCCCCCTCGATCCGGCCGAACAGAAGCTGTTTAGGCATGCGGTGGCTGGGCATGCGGGCTACATGGCCCAGACCAATGCAGCCTTGCCTGCCGGAGGAGCTCACTGATGGGACTTTGTCCAGATTTGTCAAGGATTTGTGAGCTCCTCACACAATCCAGCCTGGTTAAACCCAGGATGGATCGTAGGCAGGCCAGCCTAAAGGTTTCCAACCGGCGAAGATGCTCAATTAGGGGGGTCCACGTTTCGCAAGCGTAGAGAAGGGAGGGAATGACTGTGGCCGAGAAGACCTGAAGCTTCGTGCGGAGCGACAGACCAGGTAGCTTCCACACAGCGTTACGCAACCGATGAAAAGATATTGCCGCTCGACTGATTCGGAGTGAGACCTCTGCTGTTAAACTGGAGCCGGTCATAAGCACACTGCCCAGGTATGGGAAACTCTCCACTCTCTCCACTACTGCCCCATCACCGATTGGGAGTTGTGGTGGTGGAGTGTCCGATGGTACAAAATACCCAGGCAGGTGCTTAGTTTTGGTGGGGCTGATGGTAAGGCCCCACCTCTTAGTGGCACGCTCCAGTCTCAGCAGCAGCGTCTCCAACTCCTCCTCTGAATGAGCAGCTATTACCAAATCATTGGCATACATAACGTGTTCTTTGGTTCTTTCGGTAAAGTGACCTATAAAGATAAAATAATAAATGCAATACTAGCATACGACGTTTCGATTGCAACACAAGCAATCATCATCAGGTATAAATGAAATAGAAACACAAATCTAGTGAACTTAGAAATGTAATGTAATACAACAGAGAGTCGGATAACAAAACAGTCAACACCCTACCTGGTTGATTACGTTCTTCCTGAGAAAGCTAAATTTGAGAGAGAGAGATCAAACTCAGAACCAGAGACATATAGACAGACATAAAAGGACCCTGCGGGGTGGGCTGGTAGGAACGAATAACCAAAGAATAGAAACATAATGTATTATGACACTTGTCTAGCCAGGAAAGCCCCACTGAGTGTAAAGGTTTTTGTAGGGTCCTGCCAAGTGTTTGCAGTAGGGGGCGATGCTGCTCCACCGAATCGTACGATACGAAGGGAGAGTTTGAGGCCTAGTTCTAGGCTTTAGGCCTAGCTGTAGGCTTTAGGCCGCTGTGAGTTAATTTTAAATTTAAATGTTTTAATTATTAATGTAAAAGCTTTAAATGTAAATGTTTCTATTTAAAAACATGAGGGAATGTAACAATGTTAAACATTAACTCCCTTTCACACACGCGGGGGTACGATACGAAGGGAGAGTTTGAGGCCTAGTTCTAGGCTTTAGGCCTAGCTGTAGGCTTTAGGCCGCTGTGAGTTAATTTTAAATTTAAATGTTTTAATTATTAATGTAAAAGCTTTAAATGTAAATGTTTCTATTTAAAAACATGAGGGAATGTAACATTGTTAAACATTAACTCCCTTTCACACACGCGGGGGTACGATACGAAGGGAGAGTTTGAGGCCTAGTTCGAGGCTTTAGGCCTAGCTGTAGGCTTTAGGCCGCTGTGAGTTAATTTTTAATTTAAATGTTTTAATTATTAATGTAAAAGCTTTAAATGTAAATGTTTCTATTTAAAAACATGAGGGAATGTAACAATGTTAAACATTAACTCCCTTTCACACACGCGGGGGTACGATACGAAGGGAGAGTTTGAGGCCTAGTTCTAGGCTTTAGGCCTAGCTGTAGGCTTTAGGCCGCTGTGAGTTAATTTTAAATTTAAATGTTTTAATTATTAATGTAAAAGCTTTAAATGTAAATGTTTCTATTTAAAAACATGAGGGAATGTAACATTGTTAAACATTAACTCCCTTTCACACACGCGGGGGTACGATACGAAGGGAGAGTTTGAGGCCTAGTTCGAGGCTTTAGGCCTAGCTGTAGGCTTTAGGCCGCTGTGAGTTAATTTTTAATTTAAATGTTTTAATTAAAAGCTATCTCAGGGAATTATAAGGGAATGTTACACTTGTTTAGCCAGGAAAGCGTCATTAATTTATATGTTTTAATTAAAAGCTATCTTAGGAATTATAAGGGAATGTTACACTTGTTTAGCCAGGAAAGCGTCATTAATTTAAAAGTTTTAATTAAAAGCTATCTTAGGAATTATAAGGGAATGTTACACTTGTTTAGCCAGGAAAGCGTCATTAATTTAAAAGTTTTAATTAAAAGCTATCTTAGGAATTATAAGGGAATGTTACACTTGTCTAGCCAGGAAAGCCTCACTGAGTCTAAAGATTTTTGTAGGGTCCTGCCAAGTGTTTGCAGTAGGGGACGATGTTGCTACACGGACGGACGGACAAACGGACGGACGATATAATCTATTGGTGTCTGGTTCACTTCGTTCCTACCAGTATAAGCAGACAGATATCACAGAGATACATAGAGAGAGAGAGCAAGCACAGGCACAAAGAGAAACTAAGCCTCTGTGTCGAGGCCTTAAATAGAGAGAGGGGGGGGCAGGGGGGCGGAGAGAGAGGGAGGGGTTAGAGAAATGAGCATGTCCATGAGTGGAAACGGTTAGTGGCGAGGTGTAACAAGTATAACCCGTAAAAACAAAGTGTTTCACTATAAATCCTTTATATGTGTGGCGGCTAGAGTCCTCTCGTCCTCTGGCTTGAGATGGCTGCCACTCACTCACTCACTCACCCACTCACCCACTCACTCACTCATTCACTCACTCACTCACTCACCCACCCACTCACTCACCCACTCACCCACTCACCCACTCACCCACCCACCCACTCACCCACCCACTCACTCACTCACTCACCCACCCACTCACTCACTCACTCACCCACCCACCCACTCACTCACCCACTCACCCACTCACCCACTCACCCACTCACCCACCCACTCACTCACTCACCCACCCACTCACTCACTCACTCACCCACCCACCCACTCACTCACTCACTCACTCACCACCCACCCACCCACTCACCCACCCACTCACTCATTCACTCACTCACCCACCCACCCACTCATTCACCCACCCACGTCGCTTCTGAACAAATTAACCCGTAAAAACAAAGTGTTTCACTCTAAATCCTTTATATGCGTGGCGGCTAGAGTCCTCTCGTCCTCTGGCTTGAGATGGCTGCCACTCACTCACTCACCCACCCACCCACCCACTCACCCACTCACTCACTCATTCACTCACTCACTCACTCACCCACCCACTCACCCACCCACTCACCCACCCACCCACCCACCCACTCACCCACCCACTCACTCACTCACCCACCCACCCACTCACTCACTCACTCACCCACTCACTCACCCACCCACTCACCCACCCACTCACTCACTCACTCACCCACCCACCCACTCACCCACCCACTCACCCACTCACCCACCCACCCACTCACCCACCCACTCACCCACTCACTCACTCACCCACTCACTCACTCATTCATTCACTCACTCACTCACTCATTCACTCACTCACTCATTCACTCACCCACTCACCCACCCACTCACCCACTCACCCACCCACCCACTCACTCACTCACTCACCCACTCACCCACCCACTCACTCACTCACTCACCCACCCACCCACTCACCCACTCACTCACTCATTCACTCACTCACTCACTCACCCACCCACCCACCCACTCACCCACTCACCCACCCACCCACTCACTCACTCACTCACCCACCCACTCACTCACCCACCCACTCACTCACTCACCCACCCACCCACTCACCCACCCACCCACTCACCCACTCACTCACTCACCCACCCACCCACTCATTCACCCACTCACTCACCCACCCACGTCGCTTCTGAAAAAATTAACCCGTAAAAAACAAAGTGTTTCACTCTAAATCCTTTATATGCGTGGCGGCTAGAGTCCTCTCGTCCTCTGGCTTGAGATGGCTGCCACCTATGGGTCAGATGATTGCCTGCCACCATTAAGCAATTGGTCATTAAATATTTAAAACATTTTCCATAAACAGTGTAAAATTTTGGAAAAAAATTTTCACGAAAATTAATTGTCACGCACAACGAGTCTGTGTGCAAAACGTCAGCTCGATTGGATCACGGGAAGTGGGTTAAAAAACGACCGAAAGATTTGCACGGTCGTAAGCAAGCAAGCAAGCGAGCGAACTCAATATAAAGGATTTAAATAAAAAACGACCGAAAGATTTGCACGGTCGTAAGCGCGCAAGCAAGCGAACTTAATATGAAGGATTTTAAAAGCTTGAGAGAGGGGGGCAGGGGGGCGGAGAGAGAGGGAGAGGGGTTAGAGAAATTAGGATGTCCATGAGTAGCAACGATGAGTGGTACGGTACGCGAAAGCTTGAGAAAAAATTACGAGGCAGGGAGAGAGACACACTAAATGAACTAACCTAGCACAAATTTCGAAATGCAATGCAACACAGAGGGTCGGTCAACAACACAATTAACGCGCATAGCCTGGTTGATTACGTTCTTCCAAAGATTGCTAAAATTAGAAGTGAAGTGTGAAATTTGAAAAAAAAACACAGACACGAAGACCGATACACACGCAGAGAGAGAGAGAACGAAAAAACGCAGAGAAAAAAAAAACAAACTTAAAACTTCCCCGTAGAAGTGGTTCAAACTTAATTTGGAGCTTTCGTGACTGCAGGAATTATTATTTGGTTCTTTCGGTAAAGTCGCGTCTAAAGATAAAATAATAAATTAAATTAAATTCTAGCATACGACGTTTCGATTGCAACACAAGCAATCATCATCATCATCATCAGGTGTAAATGAAATAGAAACACAAATTGACATGCTAATTTCTCTAACTTCCTGTCACCATGGTAACCCCTCAAGCCCCTCCCCCTCACTTCCTGTCACCATGGTAACCCCTCAAGCCCCCTCCCCCTCACTTCCGGTCACCATGGTAAACCCTCAAGCCCCTCCCCCTCACTTCCGGTCACCATGGTAAACCCTCAAGCCCCTACTCCTCACTTCCTGTCACCATGGTCATCCCTCAAGCCCCTCCCCCTCACTTCCTGTCACCATGGTAACCCCTCAAGCCCCTCCCCCTCACTTCCTGTCACCATGGTAACCCACCAAGCCCTCCCCCTGACTTCCTGTCATCATGGTCACCCCTCAAGCCCCTCCCTCTCACTTCCTGTCACCATGGTCACCCCTCAAGCCCCTCCCCCTCACTTCCTGTCACCATGGTAACCCCCCCCCCTACCAACTTCCTGTCACCATGGTAACCCCTCAAGCCCCTCCCCCTCACTTCCTGTCACCATGGTAACCCCCCCCCCCCTACCAACTTCCTGTCACCATGGTAACCCGCGGTGCGTCACGTGGTCCCCTCCCTCCCACCCCCGCAGGTGTACCCAGCAGCCATGACGGAGGAGTCACGTGGCTCGTGCTCACCCCCCGCGGGCCCCTCCCCCGCGTCCCCACCCCCCGCGGGCCCCTCCCCTCGCCGCCACCTCGTGACGTCACTCGCCCTCGCGCTGCTCCTCAGCGCGAGCTGCGCCCTCGTCGCCGGGTGGGGGCTCGCGCGCAGCCAGGTCAGAGGTCACGGGGCGGGTGGGGGGAGGGGGGTGGGAGGGGGGTGGGGTGGGGGGAGGGGATGGGAGGGGGATTGGAGGGGGGGGATGGGAGGGGGAGGGGTGGGGGGTGGGGGGAGGGGGGAGGGGAGGGGGGAGGGGAGGGGGGAGGGGGTGGGGTGGGGGGAGGGATGGGAGGGGGAGGGGTGGGGGGTGGGGTGGGGGAGGGGGGGAGGGGAGGGGGGGTGGGGGGAGGGGTGGGGGGTGGGGTGGGGGGAGGGGGGAGGGGAGGGGGGAGGGGGTGGGGTGGGGGGAGGGGATGGGAGGGGGAGGGGTGGGGTGGGGGGTGGGGGGTGGGGAGGGGGGTGGGGTGGGGGGAGGGGGTGGGGGGAGGGGGTGGGGGGAGGGGAGGGGGGTGGGGGGAGGCGATGGGAGGGGGGAGGGGGGTGGGGTGGGGGGAGGGGATGGGAGGGGGAGGGGTGGGGTGGGGGGTGGGGGGTGGGGGGTGGGGAGGGGGGTGGGGTGGGGGGAGGGGAGGGGGGTGGGGGGAGGCGATGGGAGGGGGGAGGGGGGTGGGGTGGGGGGAGGGGATGGGAGGGGGAGGGGTGGGGTGGGGGGTGGGGAGGGGGGTGGGGTGGGGAAAGGGGTGGGGGGAGGGGAGGGGGGTGGGGGGAGGCGATGGGAGGGGGGAGGGGGGTGGGGTGGGGGGAGGGGATGGGAGGGGGAGGGGTGGGGTGGGGGGTGGGGGGGTGGGGAGGGGGGTGGGGTGGGGGGAGGGGGTGGGGGGAGGGGGGAGGGGAGGGGTGGGGGAGGGGTGGGGGGTGGGGAGGGGAGGGGGGTGGGGGGAGGGGTGGGGGGTGGGGAGGGGAGGGGGGAGGGGGAGGGGTGGGGGGTGGGGTGGGGGGAGGGGGGTGGGGTGGGGGGAGGGGTGGGGGGTGGGGATGGCAGGGGGGGCGGGGGGATGGGGGGAGGGGGCGATGCTGCACCGTGCTGACCTCTGACCTTGCCCCCCCCCTCCGCCCCTCCCCTCCACAGCAGCCCCCCCCTGCCACAGCAATTCCGGTGAGTCGCGAGTTGAGGCTGAGTCGACCTAGAGGGGGTCCACCCCGCCCACCTGCCCCCCGCCAGCACAGTGCTGTAGACGGTTGGAAATTCCACGTTCACATGGCCGCAAATGTAACGAGGCTGCTGCTACTAACAGCACTTGCCCCTACGGCCCTGCTAGAGGCTACCTGGGGCAGCTTTGTCTGTGCGTGTGTGTAGGTGTGTGTGTGTAACTGTGTGTGTGTAACTGTGTGTGTGTGTGTAACTGTGTGTGTGTGTAACTGTGTGTGTGTAACTGTGTGTGTGACTGTGTGTGTGTGTAACTGTGTGTGTGCAACTGTGTGTGTGTGTGTAACTGTGTGTGTGTGTGTGACTGTGTGTGTGTGTAACTGTGTGTGTGTGTGTAACTGTGTGTGTGTGTGTAACTGTGTGTGTATGTAACTGTGTGTGTGTGCAACTGTGTGTGTGTGTGTAACTGTGTGTGTGTGTGACTGTGTGTGTGTAACTGTGTGTGTGTGTAACTGTGTGTGTGTAACTGTGTGTGTGTGTGACTGTGTGTGTGTAACTGTGTGTGTGTAACTGTGTGTGTGTGTGTAACTGTGTGTGTGTGTGACTGTGTGTGTGTGTAACTGTGTGTGTGTGTAACTGTGTGTGTGTGTGTAACTGTGTGTGTGTGTAACTGTGTGTGTGTGTGTAACTGTGTGTGTGTAGGTGTGTGTGTGTGTAACTGTGTGTGTGTGTAACTGTGTGTGTGTGTGTAACTGTGTGTGTGTGTAACTGTGTGTGTGTAACTGTGTGTGTGTGTAACTGTGTGTGTGTGTAACTGTGTGTGTGTGTAACTGTGTGTGTGTAACTGTGTGTGTGTGCAACTGTGTGTGTGTGTGTAACTGTGTGTGTGTGTGACTGTGTGTGTGTAACTGTGTGTGTGTAACTGTGTGTGTGTGTGTAACTGTGTGTGTGTGTGACTGTGTGTGTGTAACTGTGTGTGTGTAACTGTGTGTGTGTGTAACTGTGTGTGTGTGTAACTGTGTGTGTGTGTGTAACTGTGTGTGTGTGTAACTGTGTGTGTAACTGTGTGTGTGTGTAACTGTGTGTGTGTAACTGTGTGTGTGTGTGCGTGTAACTGTGTGTGTGTGTAACTGTGTGTGTGTGTAGGTGTGTGTGTGTAACTGTGTGTGTGTGTGCGTGTAACTGTGTGTGTGTGTAGGTGTGTGTGTGTAACTGTGTGTGTGTGTAACTGTGTGTGTCTGTGTGTGTAACTGTGTGTGTGTGTAACTGTGTGTGTGCAACTGTGTGTGTGTGTGTAACTGTGTGTGTGTAACTGTGTGTGTGTGTAACTGTGTGTGTGTGTAACTGTGTTTGTGTGTAACTGTGTTTGTGTGTAACTGTGTTTGTGTGTAACTGTGTGTGTGTGTGTTACTGTGTGTGTGTGTCTGTGTGTGTGTGTGTCTGTGTGTGTGTGTGTAACTGTGTGTGTGTGTAACTGTGTGTGTGTGTGTAACTGTGTGTGTGTGTCTGTGTGTGTGTGTGTCTGTGTGTGTGTGTGTAACTGTGTGTGTGTGTGTAACTGTGTGTGTGTGTAACTGTGTGTGTGTGTAACTGTGTGTGTGTGTGTAACTGTGTGTGTGTGTAACTGTGTGTGTGTGCAACTGTGTGTGTGTAACTGTGTGTGTGTGTGTAACTGTGTGTGTGTGTAACTGTGTGTGTGTGTAACTGTGTGTGTGTGTAACTGTGTGTGTGTGTGTGTAGGTGTGTGTGTGTGTAGGTGTGTGTGTGTAACTGTGTGTGTGTGTGTAACTGTGTGTGTGTGTAACTGTGTGTGTGTGTGTGTAGGTGTGTGTGTGTGTAGGTGTGTGTGTGTAACTGTGTGTGTGTGTAACTGTGTGTGTGTAGGTGTGTGTGTGTGTAGGTGTGTGTGTGTAACTGTGTGTGTGTGTGTAACTGTGTGTGTAACTGTGTGTGTGTAACTGTGTGTGTGTAGGTGTGTGTGTGTGTAGGTGTGTGTGTGTAACTGTGTGTGTGTGTGTGTGTAACTGTGTGTGTAACTGTGTGTGTGTGTAACTGTGTGTGTGTGTAACTGTGTGTGTGTGTGTGTGTAGGTGTGTGTGTGTGTAACTGTGTGTGTGTGTAGGTGTGTGTGTGTGTGTGTAACTGTGTGTGTGTGTAACTGTGTGTGTGTGTGTGTAACTGTGTGTGTGTGTAACTGTGTGTGTGTAACTGTGTGTGTGTGTGTAACTGTGTGTGTGTGTGTGTGTAGGTGTGTGTGTGTGTAGGTGTGTGTGTGTAACTGTGTGTGTGTGTACCTGTGTGTGTGTACCTGTGTGTGTGTAACTGTGTGTGTGTAACTGTGTGTGTGTGTAACTGTGTGTGTGTAACTGTGTGTGTGTAACTGTGTGTGTGTGTGTAACTGTGTGTGTGTGTACCTGTGTGTGTGTGTAACTGTGTGTGTGTGTAACTGTGTGTGTGTAACTGTGTGTGTGTGTAACTGTGTGTGTGTAACTGTGTGTGTGTAACTGTGTGTGTGTGTAACTGTGTGTGTGTAACTGTGTGTGTGTGTAACTGTGTGTGTGTGTGTGTGTAACTGTGTGTGTGTGTAACTGTGTGTGTGTAACTGTGTGTGTGTGTGTGTAACTGTGTGTGCGTGTAACTGTGTGTGTGTGTAACTGTGTGTGTGTAACTGTGTGTGTGTAACTGTGTGTGTGTAACTGTGTGTGTGTAACTGTGTGTGTGTGTAACTGTGTGTGTGTGTGTGTAACTGTGTGTGTGTGTGTAACTGTGTGTGTGTGTAACTGTGTGTGTGTGTAACTGTGTGTGTGTGTAACTGTGTGTGTGTAACTGTGTGTGTGTAACTGTGTGTGTGTGTAACTGTGTGTGTGTGTAACTGTGTGTGTGTGTGTAACTGTGTGTGTGTGTACCTGTGTGTGTGTAACTGTGTGTGTGTAACTGTGTGTGTGTGTGTAACTGTGTGTGTGTGTACCTGTGTGTGTGTGTACCTGTGTTTGTGTAACTGTGTGTGTGTAACTGTGTGTGTGTGTGTACCTGTGTGTGTGTGTACCTGTGTGTGTGTGTACCTGTGTGTGTGTGTAACTGTGTGTGTGTACCTGTGTGTGTGTGTGTGTGTAACTGTGTGTGTGTGTGTAACTGTGTGTGTGTGCAACTGTGTGTGCAACTGTGTGTGTTACTGTGTGTGTAGGTCTGTGTGTGTGTAACTGTGTGTGTGTGTAACTGTGTGTGTGTGTACCTGTGTGTGTGTACCTGCGTGTGTGTACCTGTGTGCGTGTGTGTGTACCTGTGTGTGTGTGTACCTGTGTGTGTGTACCTGCGTGTGTGTACCTGTGTGCGTGTGTGTGTACCTGTGTGTGTGTGTACCTGTGTGTGTGTGTACCTGTGTGTGTGTGTACCTGTGTGTGTCTGTGTAACGTTCTTGAAGGACACTTCCTAGAGCCCACATGCTTTAAATTCACCAACTATATCTACACCTAGCACAAGGGGTATACTGAGGCTGGGAGTCAGCTCCCGATTCAGAACTTTTCTCCCGTGACCACCGGTTACTCTGAGCCCCCCAGCCCTGATCAGGGCTGGAGGGCTTGGTCCAGGGTCCTAGATGTCTTCGGCCGACTTGGCTCTTCGTGTAGCAGAACTGGCCAAGGGCTCTCAGCGCTCTGGCTTGTACACCTGTTCGTGGCCGGGTTGTCCAATCCCCGGCCACCTTGCGGGACCCTCCGATTGGTCCTTCCCAATGTGGCGTTTGGATCCTAGATGTCTTCGGCCGACTTGGGTTCTTCGTGTAGCAGAACTGGCCAAGGGCTCTCAGCGCTCTGGCTTGTACACCTGTTCGTGGCCGGGTTGTCCAATCCCCGGCCACCTTGCGGGACCCTCCGATTGGTCCTTCCCAATGTGGCGTTTGGATCCTAGATGTCTTCGGCCGACTTGGGTTCTTCGTGTGGCAGAACTGGCCAAGAGCTCTCAGCGCTCTGGCTTGTACACCTGTTCGTGGCCGGGTTGTCCAATCCCCGGCCACCTTGCGGGACCCTCCGATTGGTCCTTCCCAATGTGGCGTTTGGATCCTAGATGTCTTCGGCCGACTTGGGTTCTTCGTGTAGCAGAACTGGCCAAGGGCTCTCAGCGCTCTGGCTTGTACACCTGTTCGTGGCCGGGTTGACCAATCCCCGGCCACCTCGCGGGACCCCTCCGATTGGTCCTTCCCAATGTGGCGTTTGGACACTACTTCACCGCATTTGACCCTGACCGTTTGAGTGAGCGGGAAACCCTTGTTGAAGATCTACTTTCTCACAGCTTGTGAACAGCGAGTTGTTAATGCCACCACATCTGTATCAGAAGCTGCAAGAGGGAACTCCTTGGAAGAAGAAACTCAGCCCAGAGCCACTCACCTCATTCTGCCCTACACTGAGACAGGTACACACACACACCACACACACACACCACACACATACACACACACCACACACACACACCACACACACACACACCACACACACACCACACACACCACACACACCACACACACACCACACACACCACACACACACACCACACACACACACCACACACACACACACCACACACACACCACACACACCACACACCACACACACACACCACACACACCACACACACCACACACACCACACACACCACACACACCACACACACCACACACACACACACACCACACACACACACACACCACACACACACACACACCACACACACACCACACACACACACACCACACACACCACACACCACACACACCACACACACACACACCACACACACACACCACACACACACCACACACACACACCACACACACCACACACACACCACACACACACACCACACACACCACACACACACACCACACACACACCACACACACACCACACACACACACACACACCACACACACCACACACACACCACACACACACACCACACACACCACACACACACCACACACACACACCACACACACACACCACACACACACCACACACACACCACACAATTATCATATTTTTGCTACTGGCAAAGGAGGTTCCAATGGTGTAAATGCTTCACCCAGAGCTCTCATACTCTGATGGTGCATTGGTCCAACCCATGTGAGACTAGGCTCTAAGGAAAGCTGTCTCGGGTGTGGACCAATCAACTTCAAGGACAGTGCACATTATCAGAGTTGTGTGTTTTTTGTTTGCATTATGACCGCAGGTATTGTGGTCTATGCAAACATGACTCCTTGTAAAAAAAGGTGTCAGTTTTGTTGCCAGATAAAAGGGTAAAAAAACAATTATCATATTTTGCTACTGGCAAATGAGGTACCAATGGTGTAGATGCTTAACCCCGAGCTCTCATACTCTGATGGTGCGTTGTCTTTGAGTTGTGCGCCTTTTGGCGTCATCTGGTCCAACACCAAGTGAGACTAGGCTCTAAGGAAAGCTGTCTCGGGTGTGGACCAATCAACTTCAAGGACAGTGCACACATTATCAGAGTTGTGTTTTTTGTTTGCATTACGACTGCAGGTATTGTGGTCTATGCAAACATGACTCCTTGACCTCCATGACCCCCATGACCCCCAGAAATCCGATGGATTGCCGAATCAGCTTCGTATCACCACGACGACCCTCCACAAGACGCTCACCAGGACGCTCGCCACGGCACTCACCACTATCATCACAGCGGTGGTGGTGGTGGTGGTGGTGGCGGTGGTGGTGGTGGTGGTGGTGGTGGCGGTGGTGGTGGTGGCGGTGGCGGTGGTGGTGGCGGTGGTGGCGGTGGTGGCGATGGTGGTGGTGATGGCGGTGGTGGTGGTGGTGGTGGTGGTCGTGGTGGTGATGGCGGTGGTGGCGGTGGTGGTGGTGATGGCGGTGGTGGTGGTGATGGTGGCGGCGGTGGTGGCGATGGTGGCGGTGGTGGTGGTGGTGGTGGCGGCGTTGGTGGTGGTGGTGGCGGTCGTGGTGGTGGTGGTGGTGGCGGTGGTGACGTTGGTGGCGATGGCGGCGATCGTGACACCATCAGCAGTAGCCGGAGGAGGTTCAGCAGGAGCAATGGAGGGAGGTTGCCCCACCCCGCTCACCCTCACCACCCTCACCTACACGCCACCGTGCACTGGAGTGTCCCCACGATTACCTCGCCGTCGCCATGGTTACCGCCGTCGCCAGGGCAACCGCCGTCGCCGGGGCAACCGCTTCTCAACGGGCTCTTGATCGACCAGGACGGCATCTACTACGTCTACAGCCGCATCTGCTTCCAGGCTGCGCACCGCGTCGGAGAGGACGGTCAAACTCCACCTCCACCTCCTCCTCCTCATCATCCTCATCATCCTCCGACGATGACGACGACGATGACGATGACAACGACGATGAGAACACCTCCTCATCGCCGCGGCAGCAGCAGCGGCAGCGGCAGCCGCAGGAGCCGCTCACTGCCGAGGAAACGCGGGCGGCAATCCCGAGCGATAGGGAGCCGGGAGGAGGTGGAGGAGGAGGTGGTGGGGGGGGAGGAGGTGGTGGAGGTGGTGGAGGAGGAGGTGGAGGAGATGGGGGTGGAGGAGGTGGAGGAGGAGGTGGACGGGGCGACATCCGGGAGGAAAGCCGGATTCTTCCGGAAGGAGGGCGGGGCCAGGACTGAGCCCGGATCGTTCCGGAAGGAGGCCGGATTGTTCCGGAAGGAGGCCGGATTGTTCCGGAAGGAGGGCGGGGTCAGGACTGAGCCCGGATCGTTCCGGCGGGAAAATGCGGGGACCGTCGGAGACTCCGGAAGGTCGCGGAGGGAGGCTGGATTGTTCCGGAAGGAGGGCGGATCGTTCCGGAAGGAGGGCGGGGTCAGGACTGAGCCCGGATCGTTCCGACGGGGAGATGCGGAGACCCGCAGCGACCCCAGAAGGTCACGGAGGGAGGCCGGATTGTTCCGGAAGGAGGGCGGGGTCAGGACTGAGCCCAGATCGTTCCGGAGGGAAAATGCGGGGACCGTCGGAGACCTCGGAAGAAGGTCGCGGAGGGAGGAGTCGGGGATGAGAAGGAACCACGGATCGCTCGTGAGGGAGTCTGCACGGCTCCGGCGGGAGACAGGAACCGGGACAAAGGAGGAGGTGGAGGAGGAGGTGGACGTGGAGGAGGTGGAGGAGGAGGAGGAGGTGGAGGAGGAGGAGGTGGATGACAAGGGGGTGGAGGCGGTGGTGGGGTTTTCCGTGTTCCGGCAGTCCAAGGACGTCAACGGACTGCTGCCAAACGTGCTGGAGAGTGACGGTCTCCTGTCGGAGGACTTCTACGGATCGCTGCAGAAGGTTCTGGACAGCGAGGACCTCCTGCTGTGGAAGGTGATGGGAGGGCACGGGGGTTGAGATTCTTACACCGATACACACCCTGACTCACCTGCTCACTCAGTCATTCACCCACTCACTCACTCGCTGACTCACTCACCTACCCACTCACTCACCTGCTCACTCAGTCACTCACTCACTCACCTACCTACTCACTCACTGACTCACTCAGTCACTCACTCACTCACCCACCTACCCACTCACTCACTCACCTACCCACTCAATCACCTACCCACTCACTCACCCACCTACCCACTCACTCACTCACCTACCTACTCACTCACTGACTCACTCAGTCATCGACTCACTCACCCACTCGCTGACTCACTCACCCACCCACTCACTTGCTCACTCAGTCATCCACTCACTCACCCACCTACCCACTCACTCACTCACCCACTCACTCACCTACCCACTCACTCACTCACCTACCCACTCACTCACCTGCTCACTCAGTCATCGACTCACTCACCCACTCACCCACTCACCCACTCACTCACCTACCCACTCACTCACTCACCTACCCACTCACTCACTTGCTCACTCAGTCATCCACTCACTCACTCACCTACCCACTCACTCACTTGCTCACTCAGTCATCCACTCACTCACCCACCTACCCACTCACTCACTCACCTACCTACTCACTCACTGACTCACTCAGTCATTCACCCATTCACCCACTCACTCACTCACTCACCTACCCACTCACTCACCTGCTCACTCAGTCATCAACTCACTCACCCACTCACTCACTCACCCACCTACCCACTCACTCACCTACCTACTCACTCACTGACTCACTCAGTCATCCACTCACTCACCCACTCGCTGACTCACTCACCCACCTACCCACTCACTCACTCACCCACTCGCTGACTCACTCACCCATCTACCCACTCACTCACTCACTCACTCACCCACCCACTCACTTACTCACTCAGTCATCCACTCACTCACCCACCTACCCACTCACTCACTCACCCACTCACTCACCTACCCACTCACTCACCTGCTCACTCAGTCATCGACTCACTCACCCACTCACCCACTCACCCACTCACTTACCTACCCACTCACTCACTCACCTACCCACTCACTCACTTGCTCACTCAGTCATCCACTCACTCACTCACCTACCCACTCACTCACTTGCTCACTCAGTCATCCACTCACTCACCCACCTACCCACTCACTCACTCACCTACCTACTCACTCACTGATTCACTCAGTCATTCACCCACTCACCCACTCACTCACTCACCTACCCACTCACTCACCTGCTCACTCAGTCATCCACTCACTCACCCACTCACTCACTCACCCACTTACCCACTCACTCACTCACCTACCTACTCACTCACTGACTCACTCAGTCATCCACTCACTCACCCACTCACTCACTCACCTACCCACTCACTCACCTGCTCACTCAGTCATCCACTCACTCACCCACTCACTCACTCACTCACCCACTTACCCACTCACTCACTCACCTACCTACTCACTCACTGACTCACTCAGTCATCCACTCACTCACCCACTCGCTGACTCACTCACCCACCTACCCACTCACTCACTCACCCACTCGCTGACTCACTCACCCACCTACCCACTCACTCACTCACCTACCCACTCACTCACTTGCTCACTCAGTCATCCACTCATTCACCCACTCACCCACTTACTCACTCACCTACCCACTCACTCACCTGCTCACTCAGTCATCCACTCACTCACCCACTCACTCACTCACCCACCCACCTACCCACTCACTCACTCACTCACCTACCTACTCACTCACTGACTCACTCAGCCATTCACCCACTCACCCACTCACTCACTCACCTACCCACTCACTCACCTGCTCACTCAGTCATCCACTCACTCACCCACTCACTCACTCACCCACCTACCCACTCACTCACTCACCTACCTACTCACTCACTGACTCACTCAGTCATCCACTCACTCACCCACTCGCTGACTCACTCACCCACCTACCCACTCACTCACTCACCCACTCGCTGACTCACTCACCCACCTACCCACTCACTCACTCACCTACCCACTCACTCACTTGCTCACTCAGTCATCCACTCACTCACCCACCTACCCACTCACTCACTCACCTACCTACTCACTCACTGACTCACTCAGTCATTCACCCACTCACCCACTCAATCACTCACCTACCCACTCACTCACCTGCTCACTCAGTCATCCACTCACTCACCCACTCGCTGACTCACTCACTCACCTACCCACTCACTCACTCACCTACCTACTCACTCACTGACTCACTCAGTCATCCACTCACTCACCCACTCGCTGACTCACTCACTCACCTACCCACCCACTCACTCACCTACCCACCCACTCACCTGCTCACTCAGTCATCCACTCACTCACTCACTCACCCACTCGCTGACTCACTCACTCACCTACCCACTCACTCACCTACCCACCCACTCACCTGCTCACTCAGTCATCCACTCACTCACTCACCCACTCACCCACTCACTCACCTGCTCACTTAGTCACTCACTCACTCACTCACCTGCTCACTCACTCACTGACTCACTCAGTCATCCACTCACTCACTCACCCACTCACCCACTCACTCACTCACTCACTCACCTGCTCACTTAGTCACTCACTCACTCACTCACTCACCTGCTCACTTAGTCACTCACTCACTTACCTGCTCACTCACTCACTGACTCACTCAGTCATCCACTCACTCACTCACCCACTCACCCACTCACTCACTCACTTGCTCACTTAGTCACTCACTCACTCACCTGCTCACTTAGTCACTCACTCACTCACCTGCTCACTCACTCACTGACTCACTCAGTCATCCACCCACTCACCTGCTCACTCAGTCACCCACTCACCCACTCACTCACCTACCCACTCACTCACTCACTCTCCCACTCACCCACTCACTCACCTACCCACTCACCCACTCACTCACTCACCCACCCACTCACTGACTCACTCAGGCACCCACCCACTCACTCACTCATTTACTCACCCACCCACTCACTGACTCACTCAGTCATCCACCCACTCACCTACCTACCCACCGACTCAACCACCCACCCACACACCCACTCAACCACTCACTCGCCCATCTACCCACCCACGCATCTACCCACTCATCTACCCACACACCCACTCACTCACACACCCACCTACTCATTGACCCACTCACCCACCCACCTACACACCCACTCACTCACACACCCACCTACCCATTGACCCACTCACCCACCCACCTACCCACCCCCTCACACACCCACCCACCAACCCACCAACCATCCACTCACCTACCCACCTACCAACTCACCCACCAACCCAACCTCCCATCACCACCACCCCACCTCTACGGATGTCCCACTCCACTCCCTCTCTCTCCTGGGTGAATAGGTGGGTGGGTGAGTGGGTGAATGGGTGGGTGAGTGGGTGGGTGAATGGGTGGGTGGGTGAATGGGTGGGTGAATGGGTGGGTGAGTGGATGGGTGGGTGAGTGGGTGAGTGAATAGGTGGGTGGGTGAATGGGTGGGTGAGTGGGTGGGTGAATGGGTGGGTGAATGGGTGGGTGAATAGGTGGGTGGGGGAATGGGTGGGTGAGTGGGTGGGTGAATGGGTGGGTGAATAGGTGGGTGGGTGAAGGGGTGGGTGAGTGGGTGGGTGAATGGGTGGGCGAGTGGATGGGTGAGTGGGTGGGTGAATGGGTGGGTGAATGGGTGGGTGAATGGGTGGGTGAATGGGTGGGTGGGTGAATGGGTGGGTGAGTGGGTGGGTGAATGGGTGGGTGAATGGGTGGGTGAATGGGTGGGTGGGTGAATGGTTGAGTGGGTGGGTGAGTGGTTGGTTGAGTGGGTGGGTGAGTGGCTGAGTGAATGGCTGAGTGAGTGAGTGGCTGAGTGAGTGGCTGAGTGAAATGCTGAGTGAGTGAGTGAGTGGCTGAGTGAGTGGCTGAGTGAGTGAGTGAATGGCTGAGTAAGTGGCTGAGTGAGTGGCTGAGTGAGTGAGTGGCTGAGTGAGTGAGTGAATGGCTGAGTGAGTGAGTGAGTGTCTGAGTGAGTGAGTGTCTGAGTGAGTGGCTGAGTGAGTGGCTGAGTGAGTGACTGAGTGAGTGGCTGAGTGAGTCACTGAGTGAATGGCTGAGTGAGTGGCTGAGTGAGTGAATGGCTGAGTGAGTGGCTGAGTGAGTGGCTGAGTGAGTGAGTCAATGGCTGAGTGAGTGAGTCAATGGCTGAGTGAGTGAGTGGCTGAGTGAGTGAATGGCTGAGTGAATGAGTGGCTGAGTGAGTGAGTGAATGGCTGAGTGAATGGCTGAGTGAGTGAATGGCTGAGTGAGTGAATGGCTGAGTGAGTGGCTGAGTGAGTGAGTGAATGGCTGAGTGAGTGAGTGAGTGACTGGCTGATTGAGTGGCTGATTGAGTGGCTGAGTGAGTGAGTCAATGGCTGAGTGAGTGACTGGCTGAGTGAGTGGCTGAGTGAGTGAGTGAATGTCTGAGTGAGTGAGTGGCTGAGTGAGTGAGTCAATGGCTGAGTGAGTGAGTGAATGTCTGAGTGAGTGAGTGGCTGAGTGAGTGAGTCAATGGCTGAGTGAGTGAGTCAATGGCTGAGTGAGTGAGTGGCTGAGTGAGTGAGTCAATGGCTGAGTGAGTGAGTCAATGGCTGAGTGAGTGAGTGGCTGAGTGAGTCACTGCGTGAGTCACTGAGTGAGTCACTAACTGGGCTCCGTCTCTACCCCACCTCTCCCGTGTCCCAGGACGGCCCCGTCGACTCCGTGGCAGGTCGCGAGGGGGCTCTGGTCAACCTCCGGGCCGGAGATTTGCTGTTCGTCAAGATCAGGTCCACAAGCCCATCTGTGCGGCTCTGCCCGCGTAAGACTTACCTTGAGGCCTTCTACGTCAGCGGCAACCACATGGGCTGATTGGGTGGGTGGGTGAGGGGGTGGGTGGGTGGGTGAGTGAGTGGGTGAGTGGGTGAGTGGGTGGGTGAGTGGGTGAGTGGGTGGGTGAGTGAGTGAGTGAGTTGTTGGGTGAATGGGTCAATTAACGGGTGGGTGAATAGGTGAGTGAGTGAGTGGGTGAGTGGGTGAGTGAGTGAGTGAGTGAGTGGGTGGGTGAGTGAGTGGGTGAGTGAGTGGTTGAGTGAATGGGTTAGTGAGTGAGTGAGTGGGTGAGTGGGGGAGTGGGGGAGTGGGTGGGTGAGTGAGTGTGTGAGTGGGTGAGTGAGTGGGTGAGTGAGTGAATGGGTGAGTGAGTGAGTGTGTGAGTGGGTGAGTGAGTGGGTGTGTGAGTGGGTGAGTGAGTGAGTGTGTGGGTTAGTGGGTGAGTGAGTGAGTGAGTGTGTGAGTGGGTGAGTGAGTGAGTGTGTGAGTGTGTGAGTGGGTGAGTGAGTGAGTGAGTAAGTGTGTGAGTGGGTGAGTGAGTGAGTGTGTGGGTTAGTGGGTGAGTGAGTGAGTGAGTGTGTGAGTGGGTGAGTGAGTGAGTGAGTGGGTGAGTGAGTGTGTGAGTGAGTGAGTGTGTGAGTGGGTGAGTGTGTGGGTTAGTGGGTGAGTGAGTGAGTGTGTGAATGGGTGAGTGAGTGTGTGAGTGAGTGGGTTAGTGGGTGAGTGAGTGTGTGAGTGTGTGGGTTAGTGGGTGAGTGAGTGAGTGTGTGAGTGGGTGAGTGAGTGTGTGAGTGAGTGGGTTAGTGGGTGAGTGTGTGAGTGTGTGAGTGAGTGGGTGAGTGAGTGTGTGAGTGAGTGAGTGTGTGAGTGGGTGAGTGAGTGGGTGAGTGAGTGAATGGGTGAGTGAGTGAATGGGTGAGTGAGTCTATAGGTGGTGAATATGCAATTTGTTTACGTTATTTAAATCTTCACCTTGTGGTGTATTTATTATTGTTGTTGTTGTTGTTGTTGTTTTTGTTGTTGTTGTTGTTGTTGTTAATAAAACCTGCGTTTGCTACTTCCGTTTCGCTCCAGTCACTTTTGAGTCCATCACCAATATCACCACCAACATCACCATCATCACCATCACCAACATCACCATCATCACCATCACCAACATCACCATCATCACCACCACCATCACTATCATCACCATCACTATCATCACCATCACCAACATCACCATCATCACCACCAACATCACTATCATCACCACCACCATCACTATCATCACCACCACCATCACTATCATCACCATCACCAACATCACCACCATCATCATCATCACCAACATCATCACCAACATCACCACCATCATCATCATCACCAACATCACCAACATCACCATCATCACCACCATCATCACCATCATCACCATCACCACCATCATCATCATCACTATCATCACCATCATCACCATCACCACCATTACCACCATCATCATCACCATCATCACCATCACCACCATTACCACCATCATCATCACTATCATCACCATCACCACGACCACCACGACCATCACCATCATCACCACCACCATCAACGCCAACAACAACCGCCATTCGCCACTAAGTGGCGGTGACGTCACCACGACGCTTGTGCCAGGCCAAGTGCACCTTGAGGCCACGTGAATGTGTCGAACGCCCGCTGGCAGGAGGAGGTCACGGGGCAGACCCAGCAGGTGCCACGGGTCGACTGACCGAGATGACCGAGATGACTGGCTGATGCACCACCTGTGCCCCCTACTGTGCCAACTTGCTGTGCTTTAGCCACCCGGCGCTCCGCTCGTTGTTGTGAGCGTCGCTCCTCCGCCCTCCGTTGTTGTTGGAGGGCGACTGCCTCCAACTGCCCAGTAGCGTCCTTCACGAGCCTCCTCCACTGAGGCCGATCTTGACACCGCTGGTACCAGTCATCGGCAAGTCCACTCAGCTCCACGTCCTCCTGTACCACATCACTCCATCTCTTCTCTAGCCCGTGCCGCGCCCGTTTAGCCCCCTCGATCCGGCCGAACAGAAGCTGTTTAGGCATGCGGTGGCTGGGCATGCGGGCTACATGGCCCAGCCACCGCAGCCTTGCCTGCCGGAGGAGCTCACCGATGGGACTTTGTCCAGATCTTTCAAGGATTTGTGAGCTCCTCACACAATCCATCCTGGTCAAACCCAGGATGGATCGTAGGCAGGCCAGCCTCAATGTTTCTAACCGGCGAAGATGCTCCACTAGGGGGGGTCCACGTTTCGCAAGCCTAGAGAAGGGAGGAAATGACCGTGGCCGAGAAGACCTGAAGCTTCGTGCGGAGCGACACACTACACAACACGCTATACTACTACTACTACACACTATATACTACACTAGTATTACTACACACTATACACTACACTATACATTACTACTACACACTATACACTACACTATACATTACACTATACACTACACTATACACTAATGTATCGAAAAGGCATCCAAAACAGATCATCTGCCCGTTCAGCTTAACCGAAATGGGGAATATTTTTCAGATCCCCAAAAAATAGTTGACAACTTTAACCTTCATTTTTCTGAAGCTGGTACCCTATTTGATAATCTATTGGGAGTCACCCCTGCTCATGCAAATTCCTACACCCCTATCCAAACATTAAGCGAATTTAGTTTTCAGCCAATCCACGAAAGTAATGTTCTGAAACAACTGTCCTTCCTCAAAGGGTCCTCCTCTACCGGAGCAGATAGTATTCCCGTCTTTGCTCTACTAAGTGTTGGTCACCTAATATACAAACCTATAGCCCACATTTTCAACCTGTCCATCAAAGAAGCATCAGTTCCTCTAGAATGGAAACATTCCTATGTTCGTCCACTTCACAAAGGGGGCCCTAAAGATGATCCAAATAACTACCGACCTATCTCAATTTTGTCCCCGTTGATGAAAATTTTTGAAAAATTATTGAACTACCAAATGATCAGTTTCCTGTCCGCCAACAATCTATTACATCTAAAACAATCTGGGTTCCGAAAAAAATACAGCACCACATCTGCTGCATTAGACTCTATGAATCACATTTACAGTAGCCTTGATAATAAGCAGTACTGCGCCTGTCTTTTTCTTGACTTGTCCAAAGCTTTTGATACAGTAGACCACAACATCCTGCTTAGTAAAATAAGTTGCCTCGGTTTTTCCGAAAACACAGTAAAATGGTTAAAAAATTACCTCTTTTCTCGCACCCAAACTGTATTCACAGATGGTTGGAGGTCAAACAGTGTTAAGATAACAAAAGGGGTTCCACAGGGTTCCATTCTCGGCCCCCTCTTGTTCTCTCTTTATGTAAATGACTTGGGCACTGAACTGGATTATTCCAGGGTAAATCTTTTTGCAGATGACACGGTACTAATTACTGCTGGCCGCTCTCCGGATGACGTGATTGCTAAGCTCCAGAGTGATTTCAACAAACTACAACATCAGCTAGTTGCTCTTAAACTAGTCCTAAATCCTGCCAAAACCAAGGTGCTATGCTTCTCACCAGGACTAAAGCGGGAAGTTATTTTCCCCAAATTACATTCCTTAAATAATGATCAAATAGAGCAAGTTAAGATCTATAAGTATCTTGGGATCATCCTGGATTCAAAACTGAATTTTGAAGATCACATTGATTATATTGGGAAAAAGACAAAAATTAAAATTGGTTTTCTATATCGACACAAGCACTGCTTCCCCCCTATGTTCCGTTTGGAATTGATTAAAGCTACCATACTGCCTCTACTTGATTACTGTGACATTGTTTATAAATCAGCCCCAAGTACTGTACTGAAGAAGCTTGACTCAATGTATCACTCGGCCTTAAGATTTGCATTGAACTGCCCATATAGGACTCACCACTGTGACCTCTACATTGGGTCAAACTTAACATCTCTGAATGTTCGACGGCTTGTGCACCAGATCTTATTTATTCATGATGTACTTGCAAAAGAATCTGCAGATTACCTGCTGGATCTCATCTCTGTTTCAAAGAACAAATTTGACCTAAGGACTACACTCATTTACCAGCTTCATATTCCCTATTGCCGTACATATACTGGAGGAAGGGCCTTTGCTATTGATGCCCCCAGGGTCTGGAATGCTGTTGCCAATAAATTGAAACTTGAGTCACTACCTATGAGATCTTCACTCAAAACTGCTCTAGAGGAGTTGTACACCCCTAGCTGCCAGTGCTATTCAGTGACCTAAAATAAAATGTTTCGCTCCGGATGATCGCTACAAAGTATGACCTGTGTTTTGATTTAGTGTGCTGATCTTAAAGGTGGAGTGACTCATGTAGCAGCTATGGCTGCAGGGTTTTGGTAGTACATGTTGTTTATGCCATTTATTGTGAAAATTCTGTCACAGTTCCTATGATTGCTTTTTCATTGCTTTTGTAGTGGTGGTATTGACGTGCGCCGACTGTGACAGTGATGGATCACGGGGCGGCGCGGGGTGCGGGGTTGGGCACGCGTTGTGGGCGTGGTGTGGACGCGCGCGCCGGGAGTGACAGATGACGAGGCGGCGCGGAGTGAGTGGTGAGGCACGATGAGATGTGGGAAAAGAGGATCGTAGCCAGCACCCGGCGATTGGTCGAATAAGTGGGTGCTCGCAGCGACGTCCGCAGGTGGGGTATAAAGGGGGACGCGCGAGAGCACTCGGGGAGAGTTACCCAGTTGAAGACCCGAAGACGGAGCTGAAGACCTAGTGAAGCCGAGTAGCTCAGTGGCGTTAGTCGCCGAGTAGCTAAGTGGATGTTGGTCATCCGAGTAGCTCAGTGGCGTTAGTCGCCGAGTAGCTAAGTGGGTGTTTGTCACCCGAGTACTAAGTGGATGTTGGTCATCCGAGTAGCTCAGTGGCGTTAGTCGCCAAGTAGCTAAGTGGGTGTTTGTCACCCGAGTACTAAGTGGATGTTGGTCATCCGAGTAACTCAGTGGGCGTTAGTCGCCAAGTAGCTAAGTGGGTGTTTGTCACCCGAGTACTAAGTGGATGTTGGTCATCCGAGTAACTCAGTGGGCGTTAGTCGCCAAGTAGCGAAGTGGGTGTTTGTCACCCGAGATACAAAGTAGGTGTTAGTCACCTGTAACCAAGTTTGATAAAATAAAGAGTGTGTTACCCGTGAAGTCGTCTCCCGCCGAGTTACTACATTACAACTGGCGTCAGAAGTAAACCTGTCTTCAAGAAGTATGGACACAAGGAAGACTACCCGTACCCACGAGCGAGGTCGGGATGACGACGGCGTACCGGGGACACCGACCTCGGGAGTAGAGGACGAGGAGTTGCCGCCGATGCAGCACTTCGCGGTGATGGCCGACGCTCCGCTTGCCTCCGACACCGGCCTCCAGGACGCGCACGCCCGCTTGGCGGAGTTGCTACTCGCCGCCGCCGCTGTCTTGGCCGACATCTCCGTTCCGGCGAGCGGAAAAACGGCTGCGGGGGTCGTGGAGGAAGCGACGGTGGAGGATTCCCGCCAAAAGGCGCTTCGCGCCAAAAGTCTGGAAGTTGCCGCCGTTTTTGGGGGGCCGCCACCGATTGGCGGGAAAGACGGACGCCACGTGGCCGGACACCTCCGCGCAGCGCAGCCCACGTCATCGGCGCGCGCCGGAGCCCTCCATTTTGCGCCTGACAACCGAGCCGACATTTTACACAACTCCAGCGGAGCGCGGGAAAATCTCTCCGACGTCGACGACGATCGGGTCCTCCAGCAAAGATTGCCCGCGCTGTCGGCGTTCAAGGCGGATGGGGGCGACTGGGGAGCCTTCCAACGAAGGTTCCTCGCTCATCAGGAGATGTCGGGGTGGTCCGACACCACTGCCCTGCGTGCGTTGCCAGCGATGCTTGACGACGACGCGCTTGCAGCCTTCACATCTGCTGCAAGGTCGTCCCGCTCTACGCTCCAGGCCGCACTACACCTGATGGCGAAGGTGTTCGGGCCGCCCTCCACGTGCCGCCACCAGTTCTACGATCGGCGGAAGGTGGCTGGGGAAACGACGCTAGCCTACCGCACGGCACTGCTCGCCTTGGCGGACGCGGCTTTTCCCCGCATGGATAAGGAGGGGAAGGACGCCATGGTGACGGAGCAGCTGCTGGTGTTGGCCCACGAGTTGGGGGTCCCCATCAACGTGGCAGACGAGATGGAGATCTGCTCCCTGGCGATCGCCACGAGCATTCACGCGTACGAGGTCCTCAAACGCAAGCCGGGGGTCGTCTGCAAATGGCCGGGGAATGCGGCACTGGCCGCCACGATCGCCGAACCTCAGCCAGCTGCGGTGCAGGAGCGGGCCTTCGCTGCACCGTGTCCGGGGGAGTGGAGAACGGGAGGTCGTTCGCCCACACGTTCGCCCCGCAAGCTGGAGCAACCGAAACCTACGACGTCCGTCGTCTGCTACAACTGCGGCCTTCGGGGTCACGTCGCAGCCGGGTGCCGGGCCCCGCGTCCGCGCACCGCAGGACCACGTCGGGACGACGACCAGGGCCACAAGTCATCCCAACAAAACCCGGCAAGTCGCGGCACCTCACACGTTCGGTCCACAAACACGGCACATTCGGGTCGCCGCTTCGCGGTGGGGGGTTCGCGGCTGGGTGCCGGGGGTTCAATTCGGCGGGGGGGGTCCGTACGCGGCCCGCAAGCAGTCGAGTGGTCCGAATTGGCCCACAGGATCGTGGCTGCGTCAGCCGGGTCGTCCGTGGTAACGGGGTTCATTGACGGGGTTGAGGTCCGGGTGCTTGTTGACACGGGTGCGTCGGCCACCATCATCTCGGACCTTATTTATAACATCCTTCCCGTCCAAAGTAGACCCCTTCTGCCGGTAGACGTGCCATTTTATGCGGCGAATGGGGGATCCCTGGGGATCATCGGCCAGATTCGGGCGACTATTTGCATTGGGGACATTAAATTAGTGGGCCCTATTTTTGTATCATCATCGCTGGCCGTTCCCTGTTTGCTAGGTACGGACTTTTTGTCAAAAATGCCCATCAAAATTCTTATTGATCAGGCCTGCATAGAGCTTCCGTCAGGTCGGCGGGTTGCCTTCTTGTCGAGCCCTATCAAAGTGCGCACGGTTTGTGCGACGGTGCAGGCGCTGGCGACCCACACTGTACGGGTACCCCCGGGATCGCAAATGTTAGTACCCCTTCGGTTCAGGAAGCCACTCGAGGTGGGTGCGGAGGCACAGGGGGTGCTGTTGGGGCCGTCAAACAGAGCCAGTAAGGGCCTCGACTTAGCGGTTGCTCAAACCATGGTGAGAGGGGACAGTGAGCCGTTCGTAATGGTCCTGAATATGGGGTCGCGGCCGGCCGTAATTGCGCAGGGAACGGTGCTGGCTCACGCCGCGCCGCTGCCCGTTGAGGAACGGCTCGTGGCTCAAGCAGATTTTACTGTCGAGTCGCATCCTCAAAGTGATGAGGGGACTGAGTGGTTGGACTCGCTGTGTGCGGGTTCTGCTAACTTGTCCGGGGTGCAATTGGGAGCATTGAGGGGTTTGCTCATCGAGTTTGCTGACGTGTTCAGCAAACATAAGTACGATATCGGCTGCACTGACCTGTTGCGCCACCACATAGCTACAGGGGACGCGGCCCCTATTCGTCAGAATCCTTTCCGGCTCAGCCCGGCCGAGAAGGAACATGTGCAATCGGCGGTTAATGATATGTTGGCGGCCGATATCATTTCGCCCTCTTCTAGTCCGTGGGGTGCTCCTATTGTCCTAGTAAAGAAACAGGACGGGTCCTTGCGGTTTTGTGTCGATTTCCGCCGCTTAAACAAAATCTCGATGGCGGATGCGTATCCGCTCCCCAGGATGGATGAGTCGCTGGATGCCTTGGCGGGAGCGCAGTTTTTTTCCACACTCGATCTGCTTTCTGGATTTTGGCAATTGCCACTCGATAACGAGTCTAAACCTAAAACTGCTTTCCGCACACCTGGGGGCCTTTTTGAATTCAACCGTTTGCCCATGGGCTTACATTCCGCCCCCGCCACGTTCCAGAGACTCATGGAATTGGTTTTGTCAGGCCTCCAATGGGATACCTGTTTGATTTATCTTGACGATATTATCGTCTTTAGTCGGACTTTCGAGGAGCACCTCCAGCGACTGAGAGCGGTGTTCCTCAGGATGCGTTCCGCTAAGCTAAAATTTAAACCGGCTAAATGTTTTCTGCTTCGGGAATCTGTCAGGTATTTGGGCCATATCGTGAGTCGTTCAGGGATCTCGACGGACCCTGCTAAGACGCATTGCGTCAGCTCATGGCCAACGCCAACCTCGGTCACGGAGGTTCGTAGTTTCATTGGTTTTGCCTCCTATTACCGTCGTTTTGTCAAGCAATTTGCCACCATAGCCAAGCCCCTGCACGCTTTGACGGCTAAGGGTGTGAGGTTTCACTGGGGGGCAGAGGAGGAGGATGCGTTCTGCTCCCTCCGTGACGCTTTGGTGCAGGCTCCCCCCTTGTGTTACCCCGATTTCACACAACCGTTTTTGCTTGACACGGACGCCAGCAATACGGGGATCGGGGGGGTGCTCTCACAGTTGGTCGGGGGGGTTGAACGGGTGGTCGCCTACGGTAGTAGGGTTCTTTCCCCCGCAGAACAACGCAATTGCGTAACTCGTCGTGAGTTGTTAGCCATTGTGTTTTTTACACAGCAATTCAGGCCGTATCTTTACGGCCGTCATTTTACGGTCCGGACGGACCATGCGGCTCTACAATACGCTATGCGCGTGGCGCAGCCATCGGGCCAATTGTCCCGATGGTTGGAGGTCCTTCAAGACTACCAATTCACGACGATTTACCGAAAAGGGTTGCGGCACTCAAACGCGGACGCCTTGTCGCGGTTGCCGCCGTGCACGGACTGCACATGTTTGTTGGGATCAGCGCGGTGCAAACCCCCGGTCGCCGGCGCCCCGGGAGTTGCGCTCGCCGCCACTGACACCCCGGGAGAGGACGCCCCCACGGGGAGGGATTCGCTGTTGTCGTTGCCCCTCATTGAGTGGGGCCGCCTCCAGATGTCCGACAGCTCCCTACTTACGCTGCGTCGGAAAGTTGGCGCTCCTGAACAAGGGGAGGCGCGGGTCGGTTCCTGGGTGTGCAGACAGGGTCTGTTGATGAGGTGGGACAACATGTCCCGGCGTCACGTGCTCGTGGTGCCTGTTGCTATGCGGGGTAGGATTGTTCTGGCAGCTCATGAACGGCTCATGCATCTGGGTTTTCACAAAACGCTCGCCCTAATCCAGCGAGACTATTATTGGCCGGGGATGGGTAACGACGTGGCGAATATTCTTAAGGGATGCGTAGAGTGCGCCAAAAGGAAACCGCCACCATTGGCGGCTAATCCACCGCTGCAATCCATTCAGGTTTCGCGTATAAACGAATTGGTAGCGTTGGACATCTTGGGGCCCTTTCCGGTTACACCAAGGGGAAATAGGTTCCTGCTGGTTGGCGTGGAATACTTCACCCGATGGCCTATGGCATGGCCGCTCGCCAACCAGTCGGCTGCGGCGGTGGCGGACGCCTTTGTCCAGGGTTATGTGTTGGACAAGGGCGCCCCCGAACGCTTGCTGACGGATCAAGGGAAGAATTTTTCGAGCGTTTTGTTGCGCGAGGTGTGCGACCTGTTGGGTACAAAGAAAGTGCGTACTTCCCCCTACCACCCGCAGACTGACGGGATGGTTGAGCGTCTGAACAGAACGATTACGTCTATGTTGTGCCAACAGGTCTGCGACGATCAGGTTGATTGGGACTTACAGGTGCCGGGGGTACTCGCGGCCTATCGAATGGCCCCTCATGCGGCGACAGGGTTTTCCCCATTTTTTCTTATGTATGGGCGGGAGGCCGATCCGGCCATGGACGTCCAACTGGGGATTTCCCAGCCACGTGCAAAATCTAAATTGGCAGACCACATCAAATTTAATATCGCCAAATTGACTGAAGCGCGGGAGGGGGCAAGGTTGAATTCGCGGTCGCGGCAAATTGCAAACGAGAAATTGCATGAGCGGAGGGTGCATACGCATGATTGGAAACCAGGCGATAAGGCCTGGCTGCATTGTCCACATGCACCGTTGGCTACGTCCCCCAAGTTGTTGAGACCTTGGAGGGGACCGGTGGAAATTGTGCGGGTTGCACGGCCCCAGAGTATACAGATTAAATGGGGGAAACGCCGTTGGTATGTGCACCCCTCCCGACTGAAGCCCTATGCGGCACCGTGTGACCCCGTTCTGTGCCGTGACGACCGGGCGTGTGATGTGACCGTCGACTCGGGGAGGGAGGTGTCGCAGGCTGATCCTCACGTGTCTCCACCTGACCCACCCCCAGGTGCCTCGGGCTTGACGGCTGCTGACCATCGAGAGCCTGAACCCCGGGGCACGCACGAGTCCTCGATGCCTGGCCGATGTCTTCCTGAACCGCCGGCACCACCGGACGTTCAACCGCGTCTGGTGCCGTACGACGGACCGGCAAGGCGGACTCGGGCTAGGTCTCAACAATTTTCATGAGGACGGGTTTTTTTTGTGCTCTACACCGAGCTCGCCCGGTGTTCCCCTCTGCCGGGATAATGTCCCGTTGTAGGGACGCTCGGAAGAAAAGGGGACACTGCACGAGTCGAAAGAAAAAAAAAAATTTTCCATTTATTTTTTTGTATACACATTGCTATTGTCACTCGCCGCTTTGTATATATTGTTCTGTTGTCGCGGTGGCATTGGTTGAGGGTTGCGGATGGTGGTGTTCGCGTCGTGTTGTGTTGTTAGCTTAGTTGTTGTTCTTGTTGTTGTGTTGTGTTACGGGGCACACAGGGAGGGTTTGTAATTTTTGTAGCAGCCGGGGCGGCTGCGAGCTATGTGGTAGGGGGTGATGTAGTGGTGGTATTGACGTGCGCCGACTGTGACAGTGATGGATCACGGGGCGGCGCGGGGTGCGGGGTTGGGCACGCGTTGTGGGCGTGGTGTGGACGCGCGCGCCGGGAGTGACAGATGACGAGGCGGCGCGGAGTGAGTGGTGAGGCACGATGAGATGTGGGAAAAGAGGATCGTAGCCAGCACCCGGCGATTGGTCGAATAAGTGGGTGCTCGCAGCGACGTCCGCAGGTGGGGTATAAAGGGGGACGCGCGAGAGCACTCGGGGAGAGTTACCCAGTTGAAGACCCGAAGACGGAGCTGAAGACCTAGTGAAGCCGAGTAGCTCAGTGGCGTTAGTCGCCGAGTAGCTAAGTGGATGTTGGTCATCCGAGTAGCTCAGTGGCGTTAGTCGCCGAGTAGCTAAGTGGGTGTTTGTCACCCGAGTACTAAGTGGATGTTGGTCATCCGAGTAGCTCAGTGGCGTTAGTCGCCAAGTAGCTAAGAGGATGTTGGTCATCCGAGTAGCTCAGTGGGCGTTAGTCGCCAAGTAGCTAAGTGGGTGTTTGTCACCCGAGTACTAAGTGGATGTTGGTCATCCGAGTAGCTCAGTGGCGTTAGTCGCCAAGTAGCTAAGAGGATGTTGGTCATCCGAGTAGCTCAGTGGGCGTTAGTCGCCAAGTAGCTAAGTGGGTGTTTGTCACCCGAGTACTAAGTGGATGTTGGTCATCCGAGTAACTCAGTGGGCGTTAGTCGCCAAGTAGCGAAGTGGGTGTTTGTCACCCGAGATACAAAGTAGGTGTTAGTCACCTGTAACCAAGTTTGATAAAATAAAGAGTGTGTTACCCGTGAAGTCGTCTCCCGTGGAGTTACTACATTACACTTTCATGGCTTTATTTTGGTGATTTCGAAAAGTGTATTGGTTTAGCCATGTTTGTTTGTTGTAGTACAGAGTTAGACTGATGGCCTTAATCTAAGCTGTCGTGTGGTTGTTGTTGTTGTTGTTTGACTTGATTTTTGCACACAGGGTTGGTGTACGGTGTTTTTTCTGCAATATTTTGCTGTCTTTTCTTGGATTTTCTGTTTGCACTTAGTCACATATTCACTTTAAGATGTTTTTTGTTTGTTGCGGTTGCACCCGATTCAAGAGCTGAATGGCTCACAGGGCTATACCTAATAAATGAACTTGAACTTGAACTACACTATACATTACACTATACACTACACTACTATTACTACACTACTACTACTACACACTATACACCACACTATTACTATACACTATACATTACACTATACACTACTACTACACACTATACACTACACTATACACTACACACTATACACTACACTAGTATTACCACACTACTACTACAACACACTATACACTACACTACTATACACTACACACTATACACTATACACTACACTACTATACACTATACACTACTACTACTACACACTATACACTACACTAGTGAAGTATTGGAAATGACGGCAGGAAACTCCTTGACGGGTAACACACTTCTTTTATTAAATCTTCGCTTATCTCGATACAACGTGTGGTCTCTATTCTTACGCGTACGGTCACCAGACACCGGTACAACTCGTAACCTCTTCTCTTCTTATAACACACCGTACTGAACTCGTGTAGACTCCAGGCCTCTGGCTACCCACGCCTCACTCGTCTCGTGTAGACTCTTCTCGTGTAGACCCTATGCCTCTGGCTACACCCATATCACTCTTCTCGTGTAGACTCGTCTCGTGTAGACCCTACGCCTCTGGCTACACACACATCACTCGTCTCGTGTAGACTCGTCTCGTGTAGACCCTACGCCTCTGGCTACACACACATCACTCGTCTCGTGTAGACTCGTCTCGTGTAGACCCTACGCCTCTGGCTACCCACGCCTCACTCGTCTCGTGTAGACTCGTCTCGTGTAGACCCTACGCCTCTGGCTACACCCACATCACTCGTCTCGTGTAGACCCTATGCCTCTGGCTACACACACACATCACTCGTCTCGTGTAGACCCTATGCCTCTGGCTACACACACACATCACTCTTCTCGTGTAGACCCTATGCCTCTGGCTACACCCATATCACTCGTCTCGTGTAGACCCTACGCCTCTGGCTACACCCATATCACTCGTCTCGTGTAGACCCTATGCCTCTGGCTACACCCATATCACTCGTCTCGTGTAGACCCTACGCCTCTGGCTACACCCACATCACTCGTCTCGTGTAGACCCTATGCCTCTGGCTACACCCATATCACTCTTCTCGTGTAGACTCGTCTCGTGTAGACCCTACGCCTCTGGCTACACCCATATCACTCGTCTCGTGTAGACTCGTCTCGTGTAGACCCTACGCCTCTGGCTACACCCATATCACTCGTCTCGTGTAGATCCTACGCCTCTGGCTACACCCATATCACTCGTCTCGTGTAGACTCGTCTCGTGTAGACCCTACGCCTCTGGCTACACCCATATCACTCGTCTCGTGTAGACCCTATGCCTCTGGCTACACCCATATCACTCGTCTCGTGTAGACCCTACGCCTCTGGCTACACCCACATCACTCGTCTCGTGTAGACCCTACGCCTCTGGCTACACCCATATCACTCGTCTCGTGTAGACCCTACGCCTCTGGCTACACCCATATCACTCGTCTCGTGTAGACCCTACGCCTCTGGCTACACCCACATCACTCGTCTCGTGTAGACCCTATGCCTCTGGCTACACACTCTGCATGCTGACACTACACTCCGCCTCTGGGTTACACAGAGTCCCGGTCCTCGCAGGACAGCGGGACTGGGTACCGCAGGGCCCTGTCTCTTCCTCCCGTCTTCAGTCTTCGCTGGTTACACTCTCCCCGTGCGTCTGTGCGCATCACCTTATATAGTCCCTCCTCACGGGAGACGGAGCGGATGCGGACCTCGATGCGAGCATGGCTTGTTAGTGAACCAATCACGACGCACTATCTCTACGATCCGCTTTCCCCAGCGCGCGTTTCCACTCGTCAACCAATCACGCCGCGCTGCCACCCGATCACTCCCTCTCAAGCGCGTCACCGGCACCCAGCCAATCAGCACCACACAACCCACGGTCCCGCGCTGACCCCTGATCCCTCACCGTCAGCGCGCGTCACCACACACACAGCCAATCACTACGCGCTGGCACCTGATCGCTACCCCAGCGCGTATCACCACTACACTAGTATTACTACACTACTACTACAACACACTATACATTACACTATACACTATTATACACTACACACTACACTACTATACACTCTACACTACTATACACTATACACTACACTACTATACACTATACACTACACTACTACTACACACTATACACTACACTACTACTACACACTATACACTACACTGTTAAAAAAAGGTGTCAGTTTTGTTGCCAGATAGAAGGGTAAAAAAACAATGATCAGAATAGCACCGTGTTGATGGGAGTGAATAGGCGGCGAGATTAGGGGCATTAGCAAGTGAATTGTCAAGTCTGTGTGTAACAACACAAGCTGCAGCTACATACTATTAACACTCCTCTTTATTAATGCTACCCATACCCCCTCCCTGTGATGCTGCTAATCCTGCATAATGCACGGGCATCAGTAGCACTAATCACACACCTGCATTTCCCATATCCCCTCCCTTTGATGCTGCTAATCCTGCATAATGCACGGGCATGAGTAGCACTAATCACACACCTGCATTTCCCATATCCCCTCCCTTTGATGCTGCTAATCCTGCATAAGGCACGGGCATGAGTAGCACTAATCACACACCTGCATTTCCCATATCCCCCCCCTTTGACGCAGCTAATCCTGCATAATGCACGGGCATGAGTAGCGCTAATCACACACCTGCATCTCCCATACCCCCTCCCTTTGACGCTGCTAATCCTGCATAATGCACGGGCATGAGTAGCACTAATCCCACACCTGCATTTCCCATATCCCCTCCCTTTGATGCTGCTAATCCTGCATAATGCACGGCCATGAGTAGCACTAATCACACACCTGCATTTCCCATACCCCCCCCCTTTGACGCCGCTAATCCTGCATAATGCACGGGCATGAGTGGCACTAATCACACACCTGCATCTCCCATACCCCCTCCCTGTGACGCTGCTAATCCTGCATAATGCACGGGCATGAGTAGCACTAATCACACACCTGCATTTCCCATATCCCCTCCCTTTGACGCTGCTAATCCTGCATAATGCACGGGCATGAGTAGCACTAATCACATTCCTGCATTTCCCATAAATATGCTAAATTCCTCTTGATATGCAAATTCCTTTCGTCAAGGCGCCCTTCCCCCACCAATCCAGCAGCTTAAATACACGCGCCAAGCTTGGTGGCGTTTCATTCTTCACCTGAGGACGGCTACTTGCGTTGCGGCCGAAACGTCGTGAGAATTATTTTGTTTTATTTTTATTATTTTATTATTTCCCTTCCATGTGACTTTACCGAAAGAACCAAGAAGATGAATCCCTGCGGCCACGAAAGCTTGAAATCGAAATTTTATTATGTTTTATTTTTATTATTTTATTAAGTTTTATTTTTAGTATTTTATTAAGTTTTATTTTTATTATGTTTTATTTTTAGTATTTTATTTTTATTATTTTACTAAGTTTTATTTTTAATATTTTACTAAGTTTTATTTTTAATATTTTATTATGTTTTATTTTTATTATTTTATTAAGTTTTTTATTTTTATCATTTTATTATGTTTTATTTTCATTCTTTTATCGTTTTATTTGTATTACTTTATTATTTCCCTTCTGCGTGATGACTTTACCGAAAGAACCAAGAAGATGAATCCCTGCAGTCACGAAAGAAGCTTTACATCGAAATTTAAGTCAAAGTCTGTCTCTCTCTCTCTCCATCTCTCTCTCGCCTCTTCCCTGTTTCTTCATTTCTCACCATACACCACCCCCACCCCTCTCCCTTTGCGCTTCCTTGTTCCGCAACAACATCCACCACAACATCCTCGTCATCTCTGCCTCTTGCTAGTACTGTACACTACTGTACACTATACACTACTATACACCACTATACACTACTATACACCACTATACACTACTACACTATACACTACTACACTATACACTACTACACTATACACTACTACACTATACACTACTATACACTACTACACTATACACTGCACTATACACCAGTGGCGGCTCCTGCAAAATCTCTCAGGGGGGGGGGCAAATGTCTGGATGATTGATAAGGATAAGGTCCACCCATGCAATGGATAAATGAACAGCTTGAGCATGTAAAGGCACCTTCACTACTTTAATATTAATGAAAAACAAAGTGACGCTTACAGTGCATCTTCTTGTTTGTTTCTACACTCGCTATTATAACACTGCTTGCATCACATGACTCGCTTACTACACTGCTTACTTGTACTGAAATGTTGCTCTCATCTCTTTCAAAGTAGCAAAGTGATCAATTGCTCTGTCATTGAAAGCAGGCATGTCCCTGACTAGTTCCCTCTCCATGGAAAGCATAGCCAGTGCATTCAGACGTTCCTGTCCCATTACATTTCTCAGGAATGTCCTGATTCCCTTTAAGGTTGAGAAACACCTCTCGGCTTCAGCAGTTGTCATGGGAGTGGTGATGAGGATGTTCAACAGAGCAGCAGTCTCTGAAACAAGTATCCTGGAGGTTGTACTCCAGCAAAACCTGGTACAGCGCCAGTGCACCACAGCAGCCCTTGAATTCTGGACTCTCATAAATGAGAGACAGTTCAGTCTTCAGCCTCGCCTTATTTAACATAGGGTATGCCCTGATGAGTGATGTTCAGAGCCTCAACAGGGAATGTATGGCCATGCTGTTGAAACGTCTCTCCTTGTAGCGGCGTTGCACTTACAAGGTGGTCGGTAAAGAAGAACCTTTCTTTGGTGTGCAATACAGCAGAGGTGTGGACTCGAGTCATGTGACTTGGACTCGAGTCAGACTCGAGTCATGAATTTGATGACTTGCGACTCGACTTGGACTTGCATAACAATGACTTTGTCCCACCTATGAGATGTGGACTCGAGTCATGTGACTTGGACTCGAGTCAGACTCGAGTCATGAATTTGATGACTTGCGACTCGACTTGGACTTGCATAACAATGACTTTGTCCCACCTATGAGATGTGGACTCGAGTCATGTGACTTGGACTCGAGTCAGACTCGAGTCATGAATTTGATGACTTGCGACTCGACTTGGACTTGCATAACAATGACTTTGTCCCACCTATGAGATGTGGACTCGAGTCATGTGACTTGGACTCGAGTCAGACTCGAGTCATGAATTTGATGACTTGCGACTCGACTTGGACTTGCATAACAATGACTTTGTCCCACCTATGAGATGTGGACTCGAGTCATGTGACTTGGACTCGAGTCAGACTCGAGTCATGAATTTGATGACTTGCGACTCGACTTGGACTTGCATAACAATGACTTTGTCCCACCTATGAGATGTGGACTCGAGTCATGTGACTTGGACTCGAGTCAGACTCGAGTCATGAATTTGATGACTTGCGACTCGACTTGGACTTGCATAACAATGACTTTGTCCCACCTATGAGATGTGGACTCGAGTCATGTGACTTGGACTCGAGTCAGACTCGAGTCATGAATTTGATGACTTGCGACTCGACTTGGACTTGCATAACAATGACTTTGTCCCACCTATGAGATGTGGACTCGAGTCATGTGACTTGGACTCGAGTCATGAATTTGATGACTTGCGACTCGACTTGGACTTGCATAACAATGACTTTGTCCCACCTATGAGATGTGGACTCGAGTCATGTGACTTGGACTCGAGTCAGACTCGAGTCATGAATTTGATGACTTGCGACTCGACTTGGACTTGCATAACAATGACTTTGTCCCACCTATGCAATACAGTATGTAATTTAATGTTGGGTTTGTCTATGGCAGTATATAGTAGGGTGTAGACTTGTGTGATGTAAGAGAACAAAGTTTAGATGCAAGCATGTTATATATTTTTTTTACGACGTAGAATTGTAATGTATGACTTGCTAATGGTAGGCTTTTACCCTTTTAACTGGTACAAAACTGACACCTTTATTCAAGGCATCATGTTTGCAATGACCACAACACAAGCAGTCAATAAAGCAAACAAAAAGAAGCAACTCTGATAAGGATAATAATATGCACTGTCCTTGAAGTTGATTGGCCCACACCCGAGACGGCTTTCTTTAGAGCCTAGTCCCCATTGGTGTAGGGCCAGATGGCACCAGAAGGCGTACAACTCAAACACAGTGCAATATCAGAGTATTGAGAGTTCGGGGTAAACATTTACACTATGAGATCTCTTTTACCAGTGGCAAAATATAATGGTAGGTTTTTACCCTTTTAAAAGATCTCATAGTGTAAAGCAAACAAAAAGAATCAACTTTGATCATGATAATAATATGGTATTATCATGATCAAAGTTGATTCTTTTTGTTTGCTTTATTGACTACTTGTGTTGTGGTCATTGCAAACATGATGCCTTGAATAAAGGTGTCAGTTTTGTACCAGTTAAAAGGGTAAAAACCTACCATTATATTTTGCCACTGGTAAAAGAGATCTCATAGTGTGTTACTTACTGTTAGTAACTCGGCGTATTGTAGAGTATATTTAGTATACTGATGATAATATGTAGTTTATACTTTAGTTGTTTACGTGGTGGTTTTAGTTACAGCAGCTACATACTATTAACACTCCTTCCCTTCATTACTGCTACCCCTATCCCCTCCCTTTGATGCTGCTAATCCTGCATAATGCACGGGCATAAGTAGTACTAGTCACATACCTGCATTTCCCATAAATATGCTAAATTCCTCTTGATATGCATATTCTTTTGTTAAGGCTCCCCCTTTCTTCCCCCCTTCCAACCCAGCTTATATACATGCTCCAAGCTCGTGTGCTGTTTCATTCAGACGCTGTTGCCTCGACAGACCTGGTTTTCACCTGAGGACGGCTACTTGCGTTGTGGCCGAAACGTCGTGAGAATTATTTTATTATGTTTTATTTGTATTATTTTATTACTTCCCTTCTACGTGACGACTTTACCGAAAGAACCAAGAAGATGAATTCCTGCAGTCACGAAAGCTTCAAATCGAGAATTATTTTATTATGTTTTATTTTTATTATTTTATTACTTCCCTTCTACGTGACGACTTTACCGAAAGAACCAAGAAGATGAATCCCTGCAGTCACGAAAGCTTCAAATCGAAATTGAATAATATAATATTATTTTGTTATATAATAGTATTTTATTATGTTTTATTTTTATTATTTTATTACTTCCCTTCTACGTGACTTTACCGAAAGAACCAAGAAGATGAATCCCTGCAGTCACGAAAGCTTTAAATCGAAATTCCACAAGGTGGCGACAAATGATATTGTTGACTGAAACGTGCTTACGTATGATGACGTAAGCACGTTAGTGCGAGCCCTCCCGGAAGCCATAGAGAATGCATTGCAGCGCCCCCCGGTCGAAAAAAAACATCTTTGAATGTAAGTCTACGGGACCACTCTGGGCGATTCTCAGCCGGAGGGAAATCGCCCAAAAAGAGGCGGTGACTCCACAGAACGTGACATGACGCTGATTGGACTCTATCCAGAGGCACAGTGACGGCTAGCGTGACTCTGTGGTTGAATGAGATTGTTAATGTGATTGAAAAAGTCCCTTTCACACATTGGTGGTGCGTCGCCCAATCGCCCTAATGAAGAAACCGCCCCTGCTATACACTACACTACTACACTATACTACTACACTATACACTACACACTACACTACTACACTATACACTACACACTACAGACTACACTACTACACTATACACTGCACTATACACTACACTATACACTACTACACACTACACTACTATACACTGCACTATACACTACTACACTATACACTACACACTATACACTACACTATACACTACCACACTATACACTATACACTACACACTATACACTACACTATGCACTACACACTATACACTACACTATACACTATATACTACTACACACTACACTATACACTACTACACTATACACTACTACACTATACACTGCACTATACACTACACTATACACTACTACACTATACACTGCACTATACACTACACTATACACTACACTATACACTACTACACTATACACTACTACACTATACACTACTACACTATACACTGCACTATACACTACTACACTATACACTGCACTATACACTACACTATACACTGCACTATACACTGCACTATACACTACACTATACACTACTACACTATACACTGCACTATACACTACTACACTATACACTGCACTATACACTACACTATACACTACTACACTATACACTGCACTATACACTACTACACTATACACTACTGCACTATACACTACACTATACACTACTACACTATACACTACTACACTATACACTACTACACTATACACTACTACACTATACACTACACACTACTGCACTATACACTACTACACTATACACTACTACACTATACACTACTACACTATACACTACTACACTATACACTACTACACTATACACTACTACACTATACACTACTACACTATACACTACTACACTATACACTACACTATACACTACAATACACGACACTATACTCTACACTACTATACACTACACTATACACTACTATACACTATACACTACACTATACTATACACTGCACTACACTACTATACACTACAATACACTAATATACACTACAATACACTACACACTAAACTATACACTACACACTAAACTATACACTACACACTAAACTATACACTACACTATACTTTACAACTACACTATACACTACTTTAAACTACACTGTACACTACACTACACACTACTATACTTGTGCAAGGACTTTGTTTTGCCAGGACTTTTTTTGTTGGAAGGACTTTTTTTGTTGGAAGGACTTTTTTTGCAAGTACTTTGTTTTGCAAGGATTTGTTTGTTGCAATTATTTTTTTGCCAGGACTTTTTTTTGAAAGGACTTTTTTTTGAAAGGACTTTTTTTGCAAGGAGTTTTTTTTGCAAGGAGTTTTTTTGCAAGGAGTTTTTTTGAAAGGACTTTTTTTTGCAAGGAGTTTTTTTTGCAAGGACTTTTTTTGCAAGGAGTTTTTTTGAAAGGACTTTTTTTGAAAGGACTTTTTTTGCAAGGACTTTTTTTGCAAGGAGTTTTTTTGAAAGGACTTTTTTTTGCAAGGAGTTTTTTTTGCAAGGACTTTTTTTGCAAGGAGTTTTTTTGAAAGGACTTTTTTTTGCAAGGACTTTTTTTTGCAAGGACTTTTTTTGAAAGGACTTTTTTTTGCAAGGAGTTTTTTTTGCAAGGACTTTTTATGCAAGGACTTTTTATGCAAGGACTTTTTATGCAAGGACTTTTTATGCAAGGACTTTTTATGCAAGGACTTTTTATGCAAGGACTTTTTTTGCAAGGACTTTTTTTCAAAGTACTTTTTTTAGCAATGCCTTTTTTGCAGACTTTTTTTTGCAAGTCCTTTTTTTGCAAGGATTTTTTTTATGCAATGACTTTTTTTTTGCAAGGACTTTTTTTGCAAGGACTTTTTTTGCAAGGACTTTTTTTGCAAGGACTTTTTTTGCAAGGACTTTTTTTGCAAGGACTTTTTTTGCAAGGACTTTTTTTGCAAGGACTTTTTTTTGCAAGGACTTTTTTTTGCAAGGACTTTTTTTTGCAAGGACTTTGTTTTGCAAGGACTTTGTTTTGCAAGGACTTTGTTTTGCAAGGACTTTGTTTTGCAAGGACTTTGTTTTGCAAGGACTTTGTTTTGCAAGGACTTTTTTTGAAAGGACTTTTTTTTAAAGGACTTTTTTTTAAAGGACTTTTTTTTAAAGGACTTTTTTTTAAAGGACTTTTTTTGAAAGGTCTTTGATTTGCAATGACTTTTTTTGAAAGGACTTTTTTTGCAAAGGTTACACTACACCACACATAAAACCGCACACTACTACACCACACACTACTACACTATACCATACACTACACCACACTACACACTAAATACCAGAGGTGTGGACTCGAGTCATGTGACTTGGACTCGAGTCAGACTCGAGTCATGAATTTGATGACTTGCGACTCGACTTGGACTTGCATAACAATGACTTTGTCCCACCTCTGAGATGTGGACTCGAGTCATGTGACTTGGACTCGAGTCAGACTCGAGTCATGAATTTGATGACTTGCGACTCGACTTGGACTTGCATAACAATGACTTTGTCCCACCTATGAGATGTGGACTCGAGTCATGTGACTTGGACTCGAGTCATGAATTTGATGACTTGCGACTCGACTTGGACTTGCATAACAATGACTTTGTCCCACCTCTGCTAAATACTACCATACCACACACTACACACCACACACTACTACACTATACCATACACTACACCACACTACACACTAAACACTACCATACCCCACACTACACACCACACTGCTACACTATACCATACACTACACCACACTATACACTACATACTAAACACTACCATACCACACACTACTACACTATACCATACACTACACCACACTATACACTACATACTAAACACTACCATACCACACACTACACACCACACACTATTACACTATACCATACACTACACCACACTACACACTACCATACCACACACTACACATGACACCACACACAGACATGAGCACGATACAGGAACACAATAAGAGCTTAGTTTATTGTCATGGCTGTCCCCACGTGTCTCAACCGTTGGTGACGTCACCACTGGCAGTGACATCACAAATGACGATGACGTCACCGATGATGTCACCACCGGTGGTGACGTCATCAACGGTGGTGATATCCTCATCGGTGATGTCATCGGGGGTGACGTCACCGCCGTTGATGACATCACAAATGACGATGACGTCACCGATGATGTCACTACCGGTAGTGACATCATCACGGTCGCGACGTCACCGGCGGTGGTGACGTCATCGGCGATGATGACGTCACCAAAAAGGCTGTTCGTGGTTCATTCAAAAAAATGAATCTTTAATTATTTAAGAATACTGCAGCAGTAGCAGGAGGCGTGTCTCTCTCCCCCCGTCTCTCTCCCCGTGTCTCTCCCTGTGTGTCTCTCCCCGTGTCTCTCTCTCCGTGTCTCTCTCTCCGTGTCTCTCTCTCCGCGTCTCTCTCTCCGCTTCTCTCTCCCCGTGTGTCTCTCCCCGTGTGTCTCTCCCCGTGTCTCCCCCCGTGTGTGTCTCTCTCTCCCCGTGTGTCTCTCCCCGTGTGTCTCTCCCCGTGTGTCTTTCCCCGCGTCTCTCTCCCCGTGTCTCCCCCCGTGTGTGTCTCTCTCTCCCCGCGTCTCTCTCCCCGCGTCTCTCTCCCCGCGTCTCTCTCCCCGCGTCTCTCTCCCCGCGTCTCTCTCCCCGCGTCTCTCTCCCCGCGTCTCTCTCCCCGCGTCTCTCTCCCCGCGTCTCTCTCCCCGCGTCTCTCTCCCCGCGTCTCTCTCCCCGCGTCTCTCTCCCCGCGTCTCTCTCCCCGCGTCTCTCTCCCCGCGTCTCTCTCCCCGCGTCTCTCTCCCCGCGTCTCTCTCCCCGCGTCTCTCTCCCCGCGTGTCTCTCCCCCCGTCTCTCTCCCCGTGTCTCTCTCCCCGCGTCTCTCCCCGCGTCTCTCTCCCCGTGTCCCTCCCCGTGTCTCTCTCTCTCCGCGTCTCTCTCCCCGTGTCTCTCCCCGTGTCTCTCAGGCCAGCACTCCGTGTCTGCGTCCTGCGGACACGAATGCCTCCACGCAGCGCTGGAGTTGCTGCTGCGAGTGTGCTGCGGAGATCTGCACCCGGATCCTGGCCTTGCCCTTGGGCACCACCGGGTAGCTGAAACCAACCACGTAGATACCTGCACGCACACACAGGTACACACAGGTACACACACACAGGTACATGAACACAGGTACACGCACACACAGGTACACGCACACACAGGTACACACACACAGGTACATGAACACAGGTACACGCACAGGTACACACACAGGTACATGAACACACAGGTACACACACAGGTACATGAACACAGGTACACACACAGGTACATGAACATAGATACACACACACAGGTACACACACAGGTACACACACAGGTACACACACACACACACACAGGTACATGAACACAGGTACACACAGGTACACACAGGTACACACAGGTACACACACACACACACAGGTACATGAACACAGGTACACACACACAGGTACATGAACACAGGTACACACAGAAATACACACACACAGGTACATGAACACAGATACACACACACAGGTACACACACACACAGGTACACGCACAGGTACACACACAGGTACACGCACACACAGGTACACGCACAGGTACACACACACACAGGTACACGCACAGGTACACACACAGGTACATGCACACACAGGTACACACACACACAGGTACATGAACACACAGGTACACACAGGTACACACACACACAGGTACAGACACACACAGGTACATGAACACACAGGTACATGAACACACAGGTACACACAGGTACACACACACACACAGGTACAGACACACACAGGTACACACACACACACAGGTACATGAACACACAGGTACATGAACACACAGGTACACACAGGTACACACACACACAGGTACATGAACACAGGTACACACACACAGGTACACACACAGGTACATGAACACACACACAGGTACACACAGGTACACACACACACACACACAGGTACATAAACATACAAACACACAGATGCACACACACACAGGTACACACACAGGTACATGAACACACAGGTACACACACAGGTACATGAACACACAGGTACACACACAGGTACACACACACAGGTACATGAACACACAGGTACACACACAGGTACACACACACACACACAGGTACATGAACACAGGTACACACACACAGGTACATGAACACAGGTACACACACACAGGTACATGAACACAGGTACACACACACAGGTACATGAACACACAGGTACACACACACAGGTACATGAACACACAGGTACACACACACAGGTACACACACAGGTACACACACACACACACACAGGTACATGAACACAGGTACACACACACAGGTACACGAACACAGGTACACACACACAGGTACATGAACACAGGTACACACACACAGGTACATGAACACAGGTACACACACACGCACACACAGGTACATGAACACACAGGTACACACACAGGTACACACACACACAGATACACACAGGTACACACACAGGTACACACACACACACACACAGGTACATGAACACAGATACACACACACACACACAGGTACATGAACACACAGGTACACACACACACACAGGTACACACAGGTACACACACACAGGTACACACACACACAGGTACACCGCACCAGGGTTGCAATCGGGTACCCGATACCCGTACCCGGCCGGGCATCGGGTAGGGCGCGGGCATCGGGTAGGGCGCGGGCATCGGGTAGGGCGCGGGCATCGGGTAGGGCGCGGGCATCGGGTAGGGCGCGGGCATCGGGTAGGGCGCGGGCATCGGGTAGGGCGCGGGCATCGGGTAGGGCGCGGGCATCGGGTAGGGCGCGGGCATCGGGTAGGGCGCGGGCATCGGGTAGGGCGCGGGCATCGGGTAGGGCGCGGGCATCGGGTAGGGCGCGGGCATCGGGTAGGGCGCGGGCATCGGGTAGGGCGCGGGCATCGGGTAGGGCGCGGGCATCGGGTAGGGCGCGGGCATCGGGTAGGGCGCGGGCATCGGGTAGGGCGCGGGCATCGGGTAGGGCGCGGGCATCGGGTAGGGCGCGGGCATCGGGTAGGGCGCGGGCATCGGGTAGGGCGCGGGCATCGGGTAACCGATTGCAACCTCTGTCCCTCCCCCAAATTTGCTGCAGCGAAACGCTGCAGCAAATTTGCTAACCCAGCCCGGGCAAACCCAGCCAGGTGAACCCAGCCCGGGCAAACCCAGCCCGGGCAAACCCAGCCCGGGCAAACCCAGCCAGGTGAACCCAGCCAGGTGAACCCAGCCCGGGCAAACCCAGCCAGGTGAACCCAGCCCGGGCAAACCCAGCCTGGGCAACCCAGCCAGGTGAACCCAGCCCGGGCAAACCCAGCCTGGGCAAACCCAGCCAGGTGAACCCAGCCCGGGCAAACCCAGCCCGGGCAAACCCAGCCAGGTGAACCCAGCCCGGGCAAACCCAGCCCGGGCAAACCCAGCCAGGTGAACCCAGCCCGGGCAAACCCAGCCCGGGCAAACCCAGCCCGGGCAAACCCAGCCAGGTGAACCCAGCCCGGGCAAACCCAGCCAGGTGAACCCAGCCAGGTGAACCCAGCCAGGTGAACCCAGCCCGGGCAAACCCAGCCTGGGCAAACCCAGCCAGGTGAACCCAGCCCGGGCAAACCCAGCCTGGGCAAACCCAGCCAGGTGAACCCAGCCCGGGCAAACCCAGCCCGGGCAAACCCAGCCCGGGCAAACCCAGCCAGGTGAACCCAGCCCGGGCAAACCCAGCCCGGGCAAACCCAGCCCGGGCAAACCCAGCCCGGGTGAAACCAGCCAGGTGAACCCAGCCCGGGCAAACCCAGCCCGGGCAAACCCAGCCAGGTGAACCCAGCCAGGTGAACCCAGCCAGGTGAACCCAGCCCGGGCAAACCCAGCCCCGGGGCAAACCCAGCCCAGGCAAACCCAGCCAGGTGAACCCAGCCCGGGCAAACCCAGCCCGGGCAAACCCAGCCCGGGCAAACCCAGCCCGGGTGAAACCAGCCAGGTGAACCCAGCCCAGGCAAACCCAGCCCGGGCAAACCCAGCCAGGTGACACCAGCCAGGTGAACCCAGCCCGGGCAAACCCAGCCCGGGCAAACCCAGCCCGGGCAAACCCAGCCCGGGCAAACCCAGCCAGGTGAACTCAGCCCGGGCAAACCCAGCCAGGTGAACCCAGCCCGGGCAAACCCAGCCCGGGCAAACCCAGCCAGGTGAACCCAGCCAGGTGAACCCAGCCAGGTGAACCCAGCCCGGGCAAACCCAGCCCGGGCAAACCCAGCCTGGGCAAACCCAGCCAGGTGAACCCAGCCAGGTGAACCCAGCCCGGGCAAACCCAGCCCGGGCAAACCCAGCCTGGGCAAACCCAGCCCCGGGGCAAACCCAGCCCGGGCAAACCCAGCCAGGTGAACCCAGCCAGGTGAACCCAGCCCGGGCAAACCCAGCCCGGGTAAACCCAGCCAGGTGAACCCAGCCAGGTAAACCCAGCCCGGGCAAACCCAGCCCGGGCAAATCCAGCCCGGGCAAACCCAGCCCGGGCAAACCCAGCCCGGGCAAACCCAGCCAGGTGAACCCAGCCAGGTGAACCCAGCCCAGGCAAACCCAGCCCGAGCAAACCCAGCCAGGTGAACCCAGCCCGGGCAAACCCAGCCCGGGCAAACCCAGCCAGGTGAACCCAGCCAGGTGAACCCAGCCAGGTGAACCCAGCCAGGTGAACCCAGCCAGGGCAAACCCAGCCCGGGCAAACCCAGCCTGGGCAAACCCAGCCAGGTGAACCCAGCCAGGTGAACCCAGCCCGGGCAAACCCAGCCCCGGGGCAAACCCAGCCCGGGCAAACCCAGCCAGGTGAACCCCGCCAGGTGAACCCAGCCCGGGCAAACCCAGCCCGGGCAAACCTAGCCAGGTGAACCCAGCCCGGGCAAACCCAGCCCGGGCAAACCCAGCCCGGGCAAACCCAGCCCGGGCAAACCCAGCCAGGTGAAACCAGCCAGGTGAACCCAGCCCAGGCAAACCCAGCCCCGGGGCAAACCCAGCCAGGTGAACCCAGCCCGGGCAAACCCAGCCCGGGCAAACCCAGCCAGGTGAAACCAGCCAGGTGAACCCAGCCCAGGCAAACCCAGCCCCGGGGCAAACCCAGCCAGGTGAAACCAGCCAGGTGAACCCAGCCCCGGGGCAAAACCCAGCCCCGGGGCAAAACCCAGCCCCGGGGCAAAACCCAGCCCCGGGGCAAAACCCAGCCCCGGGGCAAAACCCAGCCCCGGGGCAAAACCCAGCCCCGGGGCAAAACCCAGCCCCGGGGCAAAACCCAGCCCCGGGGCAAAACCCAGCCTCGGGGCAAACCCAGGCAGATGAACCCAGCCAGGTGAACCCAGCCCCGGGGCAAAACCCAGCCCCGGGGCAAAACCCAGCCCCGGGGCAAAACCCAGCCCCGGGGCAAAACCCAGCCCCGGGGCAAAACCCAGCCCCGGGGCAAAACCCAGCCCCGGGGCAAAACCCAGCCCCGGGGCGAAGCCAGCCAGCCCAGGTGAGTGGGTGGGCCCCCACCTTGACGAAGGATGTCGTCGGCCATGACGGACGCCAGCCGCGCGTCGCCCAGCGCGACGGGGCAGATGGGGTGCACCGCTCCGCTCACAGTGAAGCCGGCCGCGCGCATCTCGGCGCGGAACCTGCACAGGCAAAGATCCCCCGTGTAGCCTCGACAGAGTGTAGGGGCAAGTGCTGTTAGCTAGCGAGCAGCAGCAGTGTCTGTGTGTACTACACACAGACACAGCTACCCCAGGTAGCCTCTGGCAGGGCTGTAGGGGCAAGTGCTGTTAGTAGCAGCAGCAGTGTCGGTGTGCACTACACACAGCACACACGCAGGCAAAGATCCCCCAGGTAGCCTCGACAGAGTGTAGGGGCAAGTGCTGTTAGTAGCAGCAGCAGTGTCTATGTACTACACACAGCACGCACACAGACAAAGCTGCCCCGTGTAGCCTCTAGCAGGGCTGTAGGGGCAAGTGCTGTTCGCAGCAGCAGCAGTGTCTGTGTGCACTACACACAGCACGCACACAGACAAAGATCCCCCGTGTAGCCTCGACAGAGTGTAGGGGCAAGTGCTGTTAGTAGCGAGCAGTGTCTGTGTACTACACACACCACACACAGACAAAGATCCCCCAGGTAGCCTCTGGCAGGGCTGTAGGGGCAAGTGCTGTTAGTAGCAGCAGCAGTGTCTGTACTACACACACCATGCACAGACAAAGATCCCCCGTGTAGCCTTAACAGAGTGTAGGGGCAAGTGCTGTTAGTAGCAGCAGCAGCAGTGTCTATGTACTGCACACACCACACACAGACAAAGCTGCCCCAGGTAGCCTCTGGCAGGGCTGTAGGGCAAGTGCTGTTAGTAGCAGCAGTAGCAGTGTCTATGTACTGCACACACCACACACAGACAAAGCTGCCCCAGGTAGCCTCCAGCAGGGCTGTAGGGGCAAGTGCTGTTAGTAGCAGCAGCAGTGTCTATGTACTACACACACCACACACAGACAAAGCTGCCCCAGGTAGCCTCTAGCAGGGCTGTAGGGGCAAGTGCTGTTAGTAGCAGCAGTGTCTGTACTACACACACCATGCACAGACAAAGATCCCCCGTGTAGCCTTAACAGAGTGTAGGGGCAAGTGCTGTTAGTAGCAGCAGTGTCTATGTACTGCACACACCACACACAGACAAAGCTGCCCCAGGTAGCCTCTGGCAGGGCTGTAGGGGCAAGTGCTGTTAGTAGCAGCAGCAGTGTCTGTGTGCACTACACACAGCACGCACACAGACAAAGATCCCCCGTGTAGCCTTAACAGACTGTAGGGGCAAGTGTTATTTTTTACGTAGCTCTTTTAAAATCCTTTATATTAAGTTCGCTTGCTTGCTTGCTTACGACCGTGCAAATCTTTCGGTCGTTTTTTAACCCACTTCCCGTGATCCAATCGAGCTGACGTTTTGCACACAGACTCGTTGTGCGTGACAATTTATTTTCGTGAAAATGTTTTCCTAAATTTTACACTTTTTAGGGAAAAAAAATGATATTTAATGACCAATTGCTTAATGGTGGCAGGCAATCATCTGACCCATAGGTGGCAGCCATCTCAAGCCAGAGGACGAGAGGACTCTAGCCGCCACGCATATAAAGGATTTATAGTGAAAAACTTTGTTTTTACGGGTTAATTTTTTCAGAAGCGACGTGGCTATCACAACTGATAGGCCAAATAGTCTAAAACACGCGTGTGGGTGGGTGAGTGAGTGGGTGAGTGAGTGGGTGGGTGGGTGGGTGAGTGAGTGGGTGAGTGGGTGGGTGGGTGAGTGAGTGAGTGAGTGGGTGAGTGGGTGGGTGGGTGAGTGAGTGGGTGAATGAGTGGGTGGGTGGGTGAGTGAGTGGGTGGGTGGGTGAGTGAGTGGGTGGGTGGGTGGCTGAGTGAGTGAGTGAGTGGCTGAGTGAGTGAGTGAGTGGCTGAGTGAGTGAGTGGCTGAGTGAGTGAGTGAGTGGCTGAGTGAATGGGTGAGTGGCTGAGTGAGTGGCTGAGTGAGTGTGTGAGTGGCTGACTGAGTGGCTGAGTGAGTGTGTGAGTGGCTGACTGAGTGAGTGGCTGAGTGACTGAGTGAGTGAGTGAGTGATGATCTCACCACGTGGTGTTGCCCCTCAGGGTGCTACACAGCTCAGAGTCTCTGAGCAGGATGTTCAAGGCGGCTGAGGCGGCCGCCACGACGGGCGGAGGCAGCGAGTTGGAGAAGAGGTAGGGGCGGGAGCGCTGGCGGAGCAGGGAGATGAGAGACTTGGGGCCTGTAGTGTAGCCTCCTGTACACACACAGTGACACACACACACAGTGACACACACACACAGTGACACACACACACAGTGACACACACACACAGTGACACACACACACAGTGACACACACACAGTGACACAGAGACACACACACAGACAAACACACACAGTGACACACACACAGACACACACACACAGTGACACACACACACAGTGACACACAGTGACACACACACAGTGACAGAGACACACACACAGACAAACACACAGTGACACACAGTGACACACACACAGACACACACACACACAGTGAGACACAGTGACACACACAGTGACACAGACACACACAGTGAGACACACACAGTGACACAGTGACACAGAGACACAGAGACACAGACACACACGAGTTGGACAAGAGGTAGGGGCGGGAGCGCTGGCGGAGCAGGGAGATGAGAGACTTGGGGCCTGTAGTGTAGCCTCCTGTACACACAGAGACACACACACAGTGACACACACACACAGTGACACACACACACAGTGACACACACACAGTGACACACACACAGTGACACAGAGACACACACACAGACAAACACACACAGTGACACACACACAGACACACACACACAGTGACACACACACACACAGTGACACACAGTGACACACACACAGTGACAGAGACACACACACAGACAAACACACACAGTGACACACAGTGACACACACACACAGTGAGACACAGTGACACACACAGTGACACAGACACACACAGTGAGACACACACAGTGACACAGTGACACAGAGACACAGAGACACAGACACACACGAGTTGGACAAGAGGTAGGGGCGGGAGCGCTGGCGGAGCAGGGAGATGAGAGACTTGGGGCCTGTAGTGTAGCCTCCTGTACACACAGAGACACACACACAGTGACACACACACACAGTGACACACACACACAGTGACACACACACAGTGACACACACACAGTGACACACACACAGTGACACAGAGACACACACACAGACAAACACACACAGTGACACACAGTGACACACACACAAACAGACACACACACACAGTGACACACACACACAGTGACACACACACAGTGACACACAGTGACACACACAGTGACACACACACACAGTGACACACACACACAGTGACACAATGACACACACAGTGACACACACACACAGTGACACACACACACAGTGACACACACAGTGACACACACACACAGTGACACACACAGTGACACACACAGTGACACAGACACACACAGTGAGACACACACAGTGACACAGAGACACACACAGTGACACAGAGACACAGAGACACAGAGACACAGACACACACGAGTTGGACAAGAGGTAGGGGCGGGAGCGCTGGCGGAGCAGGGAGATGAGAGATTTGGGGCCTGTAGTGTAGCCTCCTGTACACACACAGTGACACACACACACAGTGACACACACACACACAGTGAGACACACACAGTGACACACACACAGTGACACACACACACACAGTGAGACACAGTGACACAGACACACACAGTGAGACACACAGTGACACAGACACACACAGTGAGACACACACACAGTGAGACACAGAGACACACACAGTGACACAGACACACACGAGTTGGAGAAGAGGTAGGGGCGGGAGCGCTGGCGGAGCAGGGCGATGAGAGATCTTGGGCCTGTAGTGTAGCCTCCTGTACACACACAGGTACATACAGATACATACAGAGACACAGACACACACACACACACAGTGACACACACACACAGATACAGACACACACACACACACAGTGACACACACACAGTGACACACACACAGTGACACACACACACAGTGACACAGTGACACAGGTACACACACACACACAGTGACACAGTGACACACAGTGACACACACACAGTGACACACACACACAGACACAGTGACACACACACAGTGACACACACACACAGACACAGTGACACACACACACAGTGACACAGGTACACACACACAGTGACACACACACACACACACACAGACACAGTGACACACACACACAGTGACACACACACAGTGACACAGACACAGTGACACACACACACACACAGTGACACACACACAGTGACACACACACACACACAGACAGACAGTGACACACACACACAGTGACACACACACAGTGACACACACACAGTGACACACACACAGTGACACAGGTACACACACAGTGACACACACACACACACAGACACAGTGACACACACACACACAGTGACACACACACACAGTGACACAGTGACACACACACAGTGACACACACACAGTGACACACACACACACACAGTGACACACACACACACAGTGACACACACACACACAGTGACACAGTGACACACACAGACACAGTGACACACACACACACAGTGACACACACACACAGTGACACACACAGACAGTGACACACACAGTGACACACACACACAGTGACAGACACAGTGACACACACACACAGACACAGTGACACACACACACAGATACAGACACACACACACACAGTGACACACACACACAGTGACACACACAGACACACACACACAGTGACACACACACAGTGACACACACACACAGACAGACAGTGACACACACACACACACAGACACACACACACAGTGACACACACACACAGAGACACACACACAGAGACACAGACACACACACACATACAGTGACACACACAGACACACACAGACACACACACACACACATACAGTGACACACACACAGACACACACACACACACAGGTACAGACACACAAACAGACATACACACAGACACACACACACACACACAGTGACACACACACAGACACACAGACACACAAACAGACACACACACACAGATACAAACACAGTGACACACACACACACACACAGATACACACACAGTGGTGAGTGTGGTGAGTAGTGGTGAATAGTGGTGAGTGTGGTGGTGAGTGTAGTGGTGAGTGTGGTGGTGAGTGTGGTGGTGAGTGTAGTGGTGAGTGTGGTGGTGAGTGTAGTGGTGAGTGTAGTGGTGAGTGTAGTGGTGAGTGTGGTGGTGAGTGTGGTGGTGAGTGTGGTGAGTGTAGTGGTGAGTGTAGTGGTGAGTGTAGTGGTGAGTGCGGTGGTGAGTGTGGTGGTGAGTGTGGTGGTGAGTGCAGTGGTGAATGTGGTGGCGAGTGCAGTGGTGAGTGTAGTGGTGAGTGTAGTGGTGAGTAGTGGTGAGTGTAGTGGTGGTGAGTGTAGTGGTGAGTGTGGTGGTGAATGTGGTGGTGAATGTGGTGGTGAGTGCGGTGGTGAGTGCGGTGGCGAGTGCGGTGGCGAGTGCGGTGGTGAGTGTGGTGGTGAGTGTGGCGAGTGCGGTGGTGAGTGCGGTGGCGAGTGCGGTGGCGAGTGCGGTGGCGAGTGCGGTGGCGAGTGCGGTGGCGAGTGCGGTGGCGAGTGCGGTGGCGAGTGCGGTGGCGAGTGCGGTGGTGAGTGCGGTGGTGAGTGCGGTGGTGAGTGTGGTGGTGAGTGTGGTGGTGAGTGGTGGTGAGTGTGGTGGTGAGTGTGGTGGTGAGTGTGGTGGTGAGTGTGGTGGCGAGTGTGGTGGCGAGTGTGGTGGCGAGTGTGGTGGCGAGTGTGGTGGCGAGTGTGGTGGCGAGTGTGGTGGCGAGTGTGGTGGCGAGTGTGGTGGCGAGTGTGGTGGCGAGTGTGGTGGCGAGTGTGGTGGCGAGTGTGGTGGCGAGTGTGGTGGCGAGTGTGGTGGCGAGTGTGGTGGCGAGTGTGGTGGCGAGTGGGGTGGTGAGTGTGGTGGTGAGTGTTGTGGTGAGAGTGGTGGTGAGTGTGGTGGTGAGTGTGGTGGTGAGTGTGGTGGTGAGTGTGGTGGTGAGTGTGGTGGTGAGTGTGGTGGTGAGTGTAGTGGTGAGTGTGGTGGTGAGTGTGGTGGTGAGTGTAGTGGTGAGTAGTGGTGAGTGTAGTGGTGGTGAGTGTAGGGGTGAGTGTAGTGGTGGTGAGTGTAGGGGTGAGTGTAGTGGTGGTGAGTGTAGTGGTGAGTGTAGGGGTGAGTGTAGTGGTGAGTGTAGTGGTGAGTGTAGTGGTGAGTGTAGGGGTGAGTGTAGTGGTGGTGAGTGTAGTGGTGGTGAGTGTAGGGGTGAGTGTAGTGGTGAGTGTAGGGGTGAGTGTAGTGGTGGTGAGTGTAGTGGTGAGTGTGGTGGTGAGTGTAGTGGTGAGTGTAGGGGTGAGTGTAGTGGTGGTGAGTGTAGGGGTGAGTGTAGTGGTGAGTAGTGGTGAGTGTGGTGGTACCAGCAGCTCCACCAAGAGCTTTCCCCAGGGTGGAGTTGATGATGTGAACTCCACCCCTCACTCCCAGAAGCTCCTCCGTGCCCCTAGCACCATCACCACCATCACCACCATCAACAACATCAACATCATCATCACCAACATCATCATCATCATCACCACCATGACCATCATCATCACCATCATCACCATCATCATCATCAACAACATCACATTCACCACCACCATAACCACCATCACCACCATCATCACCCCACCCACCCACTCACCCACCCACCCACCCACTCACCCATCCACCCACCCACCCACCCACTCACCCACCCACCCACCCACCCACTCACCCACCCACCCACCCACCCACCCACTCACCCACCCACCCACCCACCCACCAACCCACCCACCAACCCACTCACCCACTCACCCACCCACCCACTCACCCACCCACCCACCCACTCACCCACCCACCCACCCACACACTCACCCACCCACCCACTCACTCACCCACCCACCCACCCACCCACCCACCCACTCACCCACCCACCCACCCACCCACTCACCCACTCACCCACCCACCCACTCACCCACCCACCCATCCACTCACCCACCCACCCACTCCCTCACCCACCCACTCACCCACTCACCCACCCACCCACCCACTCACCCACCCACCCACCCACTCACCCACCCACCCACTCACCCACCCACCCACTCACCCACCCACCCACTCACCCACCCACCCACCCACCCACCCACCCACTCACCCACCCACTCACCCACTCACCCACCCACCCACCCACCCACTCACCCATCCACCCACTCACCCACCCACCCACCCACTCACCCACCCATCCACCCACCCACTCACCCACCCACCCACCCACTCACCCACCCACTCACCACCCACCCACTCACCCATCCACCCACCCACCCACCCACTCACTCACCACCCACCCACCCACCCACCTCACTCACCCACCCACTCACCCACCCCACCCCCCCCCACCCACACCACCCACCCACTCACCCACCCACTCACCCACCCCCACCCACTCACCCACCCACCCACCCACTCACCACCACCCACCCACCCACTCACCCACCCACACACTCACCCACCCACCCACCCACTCACCCACCCACTCACCCCACCCACTCACCCACTCACCCACCCACCCACTCACTCACCCACCCCACCCTCTCCACCCACCCACCCACCCACCCACCCACCCACCTACTCACCCACTCACTCACCCACACCACCCACCCACCCACTCACCCACCCACCCACCCACTCACCCACCCCACCCCACCCACTCACCCACCCACCCACCCACTCACCCACCCACCCACCCACTCACCCACCCACCCACCCACTCACCCACCCACCCACTCCACTCACCCACCCACCCACCCACTCACCACCCACCCACTCACCCACCCACACCACTCACCCACCCACTCACCCACCCACCCACCCACTCACCCACCCACTCACCCACTCACCCACCCACCCACTCACCCCACTCACTCCACCCACCCACCCACCCACCCACTCACCCACTCACCCACCCACTCACTCACCACCCACCCACCCACCCACTCACCCACTCACCCACCCACTCACTCACCCACCCACCCACCCACCCACCCACCCACCTCACCCACCCACCCACTCACCCACACCACCCACCCACCCACTCACCCACCCACCCCACTCACCCACCCACCCACCCACCCACCCACCCACTCACCCACCCACCCACTCACACCACCCACCCACTCACCCACCCACCCACCCACCCACTCACCCACCCACTCACCCACCCACCCACCCACCCACCCACCCACCCACTCACCCACCCACCCACCCACCCACCCACCCACTCACCCACCCACCCACCCACTCACCCACCCACCCACTCACCCACCCACCCACCCACTCACCCACTCACCCACCCACCCACCCACTCACCCACCCACTCACCCACTCACCCACCCACCTCACCCACCCACCCACCCACCCACTCACCCACCCACCCACTCACCCACCCACCCACCCACCCACCCACCCACTCACCCACCACCCACTCACCCACCCACTCACCCACCCACCCACCCACCCACCCACCCACTCACCCACCCACCACTCACCCACCCCACCCACTCACCCACCCACTCACCCACCCACCCACTCCACTCACCCACCCACCCACTCACCCACCCACCCACTCACCCACCCACCACCCACCCACTCCACCCACCCACCCACCCACCCACTCACCACTCACCCACCCACCCACTCACCCACTCACCCACCACCCACCACCCACTCACCCACTCACCACCCACTCACCCTCACCACCACCCACCCACTCACCCACCCACCCACCACTCACCACCACCCACCCACTCACCACTCACCCACCCACCCACCCACCCACTCACCACCCACCCACCCACCCACTCACCCACCCACCCACCCACCCACCCACTCACCCACTCACCCACCCACCCACCCACTCACCCACCACTCACCCACCCACCACCCACCCACTCACCCACCCACCCACCACTCACCCACCCACCCACCCACTCACTCCACCCACCCACCCACCCACCCACTCACCCACCCACCCACCCACCCACTCCACCCACCCACCCACCCACCCACTCACCCACCCACCCACCCACCCACTCACCCACTCACCCACCACCCACCCACCCACCACACCCACCCACTCACCCACCCACCCACTCACCCACCCACCCACTCACCACTCACCACCCACCACCCACCCACTCACCCACCCACCCACCCACCCACTCACCCACCCCACTCACCCACCCACACCACCCACTCCACCCACCACTCACCCACTCACCCACTCACCCACCCACCCACCCACCCACTCACCCACCCACCTCACCCACCCACCCACCCACCCACTCACCCACCCACCCACCACCCACTCACCCACCACACCCACCCACTCACCCCACTCACCCACCCACCCACCCACCCACTCCACCCACTCACCTCACCCACCCACTCACCCACCTCACCCACCACCCACCCACTCACCCACCCACCCACTCACCCACCCACCCACCCACTCACACCACTCCCACCCACTCACCCACCCACCCACTCACTCACCCACCCACTCACCCACCTCACCCACTCACCCACTCACCACTCCACCCACTCACTCCCACCCACCACTCACCCACCCACCCACCCCACCCACCCACCTCACCCACCCACCCACTCACTCACCCACCCACTCA
>NW_027620677.1:0-48915 GCF_964198595.1 Lampetra fluviatilis | reverse complement strand
AATCTCGGATTTCTCTTCGCTTCTACTTGCTGCCAATATTTTAGTATTTACTTTTGGTATGATGTTTGGCGACCCGGGTCAACCACTCACGCACCATCCTGGCCTCGTGAGAGAGTCTCTCTCACCCGGAGACAAACGAGTTCAACACCGGAGCGTGCCACAGACGCATTCGTACACACGTGTATCTTGCACGCGCACACACAAAGATCACTCGTGTAGACGTAAGGGGGCCCCCCAGTGGTGAGCCGAACATCTACGAAGGCCGGCACGGCAACACGAGAGGTGTGGGTGGCCAGCACCACGCCCAGCCGCCTTTGTCTCCCAGTGTTGATGTTTAATATACACCGCACCAGGTACTTGTTTAAGGCCGAGTCGATCTAAGTAGATAACCAGGACCGGTTCAGATGCTCGCCGTCACTCAGGTCGCCGGCTTGGCAAGTAGAGTGCAGCGCGTGTGCTTTGACCCACTGCGCCACCACTCCCCACACGTACAAAGACAAAGATCCCCCGTATAGCCTTCACACACACAGACACCACCTGTGGCAATCACTCCAAAACGCATAAACCCGAACTTTTCCACGCATGTGCAAAACAAATATAGATCCCGCCTCCCCCTACAGTATACATATATATCTCACTACAGTATATACAATATATATATTTTTTTGGGAAGTGTGGTGTGGGGAGGGGGGGGGGGTCAGACTGGTAATGTGCAAGATTACGACCAGTCAGACAATGTTTTGGACAGGGCGCATCGATCACATCTGAAGGCGCCCGCCTATGGCATGATATTTACTGTTGCTACGTTTGACATTTCTTGATATGCAAGGACTCTTCTACTTACGAACTAGTGAGGTTCCAGAGGTCTGTTCGTAGGTCGATTTGTTCGTAAGTCCAACTTTACTCCTGTCGATTCCAAACACGCTGTGTACGGCGTGTACACTCCAACACGGGGATGGCTTTAAAAGTTGTATCAGTCTCCCGTAGACGTAGGTGCCACCGCTGCTTCACGCTCTGCTGATGTCGATGTCGCCACCACCACTGCCATCTATTGCGCGGCGGTTGAACTTACGACGCCTCGGCCCGAACAGGCAAAAGAACATACGGGGGGGGGGGGGGGGCAGGTTTGTTCGTATCTCTGAAAGCTCACAAGTCGAGTGTTCGTAAGTAGAGGAGGTCCCCGCACATATAGCATCGGGGTCTTCCTTCGTGGGGAGTGTGGGACTGTGACGTCCAAGGCGCGCCCCCGCACCCCCCCCCCCCCCCTAAAGCGCGGGGGCCCCGGGGCGGTTGTCCCGACTCGCCGCGTACCCCTAGGGGACGGCTCCGTGTTGAAGGTTCCAAAAATTCCACAGCAATGTTGATTTGCTTATCTACGTGTGACAATTAAACGTTTGACGATTGAACGTGTTCACTACCCTTTGTTGATGTTATGTGTCCTCGATTATCACAAAACGTGTAATTTATTGGTTAGTCGTAAAAAAAAAGGCACGTGCAAACAAGCGTAAATGCGATTAGAACTCTATGGAAATTATTTAACAGTTATTTAATATCCTGTCAATAGTTGAGGGATACATTAAATATTTTCATAAAATGTCGATTTTTTGAACACGTATAGACATTATTTTAGTTTTTACTCTAACCCAGCAAGAACTATCATGCCATACAATTGAGCGGCAGCAATCATATTTTGGCGCAGCGTGCCCGCTGCGATCAGTCCGGAACCGTACATCGCAGGTGCTAAAGGAAACCGCGGGACGATGGTGTGCAGTACAGCAACCCTAGATTATTGTGCTGTACTTTATCTATGCTACCTCGCAATTGGCCAACCCACCCCGACACCAGCGTCCGGTACTGGGGGTACACGCGTGGGGCAATGGTACGCGTGCGGGTGTGTGGTCGCGGTCTGGAATTGAACTTTGGTGTAGTGTGCCGGTGTGAGAGACAACTCCGCGCACACACACGCACACGTGTGCACATGGGACACACGCACATGGGACACACGCACATGGGACACACGCACATGGGGCACACGCAACATGGGACACACGCACATGGGACACACGCACATGGGACACACACGCACATGGGGACAAACACAAAGATCCTACCCCCCCCTCCACCCCCCGTATTGCCTTTTGGGGAAAGTGCTGTTAGCGAGTAGCACCGGATGAAGGCTGGCACGGCACACGAGGGGGTGGGTGGCCAGCACACCACGCCCCGGCCGCCTTTGTCTCCCTCGTTGTGACGTTTACACGCCGCACCAGGTACTCTCATTTGAGGCTGAGTCGACCTAGGGAAGGCCAAGGGCCGGTTCAGATAATCGCCACCGGTGTTGGTGGTCGTGAGCGTGGGATCAGTTTCGTAGTGCAGCACGCCAACCGCTGCGCCCACCCGCTCCTCACCACACGTACCCTTACACACTCTCACCCACGTGTGTCCACATCAACACCAATCACCACCAACCACCGCCGCCATCAACCAACTCTCACATGTAGCTCGACTCTCCTGCACCGCCGCCAGCGCTGCTCGTCAGCCGCTGTGCGCGCCCTCCCCTGCAGCCCCCGGGGGTCCCCCGCGGCGGGCGGTCGCCACAGAGCCCGGCACGAGCGAGACGACCGTGCTCGAGCGGGAGCGGCCCCCAGCCCACGCGGCCCCCCTCCTCCTCGGGGGATGTCCGCGAGCAGCGATACGAGTCGGTGTGAGCGAGTGCTGGCGCGCAGCGGGGGTCAGCCGCGGGAAGCCCCCGGGGGTCTGGGGGGATGGCCCTCTGGGCGCGCGCCGACGGGGTCGCCCGCTCGTCCCCTCGCCTCCACGGCAGCTCCCCCCCCGCCCCCCTCCCAGGCCCCCCGCGTCCCCCCCAGCCGGAGGCGGGGTCGTCGGCGGCGAACGCCGGGTTCTCGTAGCCCCCCAGCGCTGGTTTGTTGGGAGGAGGGGGGGGGGCAGAGGAGGGATGGAGACGAGCGGAGGTGGCGCGGGGGATAGAGAGAGGGGCGGAGGGGAGACGTTGATTCTAAATTTTGGAGGGGAAAGCCGGAGGACCCGGATAAATATCCACGCGGCCACGGGAAGAGAAACACCCACAGACTCGAAATACACAGCAGCAGGAGCAGCAGGCGTCGGGGTCGGGATCGAACCCACGACCTCCTGTACACCAGGCGAAGTAGTTAACATCTCATAGCCACCGTGCCCCTCCCCCCCACACTCACCCTGGCGCAGGTCGGACACGAGCTGGCTGGGGCGAGCGCGCCATGAAGGTGATGGCGCCCGGCTCCATGGAGGAGAGCTCGGAGGCCTCGCTGCACTCGGAGCGGCCGTCTGCCTCCGACTCGGTCAGCAGCGACAGCGCGTCTGGCTCGCACACGCGGGGAGCCACAGCGCTCACCACCGCAGCCGCTCACCAACACTCACCACAGCGCTCACCAACACTCACCACACCAACGCTCACCAACACTCACCACCAACGCTCACTCACAACACTCACCACCAACGCTCACCAACACTCACCACCCGACCGCTCACCAACACCTCACCACCGCGCCGCTCACCAACACTCACCACCGCCGCTCACCAACACTCACCACCGCCGCTCACCAACACTCACCACCGCCGCTCACCAACACTCACCACCGCCCGCTCACCAACACTCACCAACGCCGCTCACCAACACTCACCAACGCCGCTCACCAACGCTCACCAACACTCACCACCGCCGCTCACCAACACTCACCAACACTCACACCACCGCCGCTCACCAACACTCACCAACACTCACCAACGCCGTCTCACCAACACTCACCAACACTCACCACCGCCGCTCACCAACACTCACCAACACTCACCACCGCCGCTCACCAACGTTCACCACCACCGCCGCTCACCAACACTCACCACCCGCCGCTCACCAACACTCACCACCGCCGCTCACCAACGCTCACCAACACTCACCAACGCCGCTCACCAACACTCACCAACACTCACCACCGCCGCTCACCAACACTCACCACCGCCGCTCACCAACGCTCACCAACACTCACCAACGCCGCTCACCAACACTCACCAACACTCACCACCGCCGCCGCTCACCAACACTCACCACCGCCGCTCACCAACACTCACCAACACTCACCACCGCCGCTCACCAACGCTCACCAACACTCACCACCGCCGCTCACCAACGCTCACCACCGCCGCTCACCAACACTCACCACCGCCGCTCACCAACGCTCACCACCGCCGCTCACCAACGCTCACCACCGCCGCTCACCAACACTCACCAACACTCACCAACACTCACCAGCACTCACCACCGCCTCTCACCAACACTCACCAACACTCACCACCGCCGCTCACCAACACTCACCAACACTCACCAACACTCACCAGCACTCACCACCGCCTCTCACCAACACTCACCAACACTCACCACAGCGCTCACCAACACTCACCACCTCCGCTCACCAACGCTCACCAACACTCACCACCACTCCGCTCACCAACGCTCACCAACACTCACCACCGCCGCTCACCAACGCTCACCACCGCCGCTCACCAACACTCACCACCGCCGCTCACCAACACTCACCACCGCCGCTCACCAACACTCACCAACACTCACCAACACTCACCAGCACTCACCACCGCCTCTCACCAACACTCACCAACACTCACCAACACTCACCAACACTCACCACCGCCGCTCACCAACACTCACCAACACTCACCAACACTCACCAACACTCACCACTGCCGCTCACCAACACTCACCACCGCCTCTCACCAACACTCACCAACACTCACCACCGCCGCTCACCAACACTCACCAACACTCACCAACACTCACCAACACTCACCACTGCCGCTCACCAGCACTCACCACCGCCTCTCACCAACACTCACCAACACTCACCACCGCCACTCACCAACACTCACCACCGCCGCTCACCAACACTCACCAACACTCACCACTGCCGCTCACCAACACTCACCAACACTCACCAACACTCACCACCGCCGCTCACCAACACTCACCACCGCCACTCACCACTGCTGCTCACCAACACTCACCACCGCCGCTCACCAACACTCACCACCCGCCGCTCACCAACACTCACCAACACTCACCAACACTCACCACCGCCACTCACCGCCACTCACCAACACTCACCACTGCCGCTCACCAACACTCACCAACACTCACCAACACTCACCACCGCCACTCACCGCCACTCACCAACACTCACCACTGCCGCTCACTAACACTCACCAACACTCACCACCGCCGCTCACCAACACTCACCAACACTCACCACCGCCACTCACCAACACTCACCACCGCCAACCACCGCCGCTCACTAACACTCACCACCGCCGCTCACCAACACTCACCACCGCCGCTCACCAACACTCACCACCGCCGCTCACCAACACTCACCACCGCCGCTCACCAACACTCACCAACACTCACCACCGCCGCTCACCAACACTCTCTCGATCGACATCACCACCGCCGCTCGCCAACACTCACCACTGCTCACCAGCTCACCAGCACTCACCACCGCCGCTCACCAACACTCACCAACACTCACCAACACTCTCTCGATCGACATCACCACCGCCGCTCGCCAACACTCACCACTGCTCACCAGCTCACCAGCACTCACCACCGCTGCTCACCAACACTCACCACTGCTCACCAGCTCGCCAACACTCACCACTGCTCACCAGCCCTCTCAAACTCACCTTTCTCCACCCAGCTCACGGACTTCTGCGGCAGGGGGCAGAACCCGTTGGGAATGAGTTCCCCGTTCACCTGCACACGTGCGCACAAAGACAAAGGTTCCCCACGTAGCCCTTAGCAGGCCGTTGGGGCAAGAGCTGTCACGGCCAGCAGTACCGGTGCGGGGCTGGGGGGGGGGCGATAGCGACCCTCGCGATCCCGTGTGAGCGACCCGCAGGGCGGGGTGTTGATCCATCGCGGCAGCCCGAGCCGCGATGCCGGCACGCAATGGCCAACTCTTTGCGATCGATGTCACGGCAGCGCGCCGGTGGGGGGGTGGGGGGGCAGACGGCGCGTGGCAGCGGCCGCAACCACGTGAATTATCGTGGTGGGAGGGTAAGGAGGGGGAGGTGGTGGGGGGGGGAGGATATGGTGGGAGGGGGGGGGGGGAGATGGTGGGGGGGGGGGAGGAGATGGTGGGGGGGGGGGAGGAGATGGTGATGGGGGGGGAGATGGTGGTGAGGAGATGGTGGGGGGGGGGGTGAGGAGATGGTGGGGGGGAGGAGATGGTAGTGAGGGGGGAGATGGTGGCGAGGGGGAGGAGATGGTGGAGGGGGGAGATGGTGGGGGGGGGGGGTGTGTTTCCTATTCACACCCGCACCTCCCCATGCCCCCCCCCCCCACCTTGCTCCCGCGGTGCGAGCGGTTCCCGTGGCGTCCCTGCTTGCTCTGGCTGAACGACTCGAGGCGCTTGAGCATCGTGCGCTTGAAGATCTCCTTCTGCTGCTGCTCCTGCACGCTGCTGGTGCCCGCAGCCTGGCGGCTGTACAGGGACTGCACCTGCACGCGGGGGGAGGGGGGACGCGGGGGGAGGGGGGGGGGATGCGGGGGGAGGGGGGAGCGTGGTGAGCGAGGAGCGTGGTGAGCGTGGTGAGCGTGGTGAGCGTGGTGAGCGTGGCGAGCGAGGAGCGTGGCGAGCGAGGAGCGTGGTGAGCGTGGTGAACGAGGAGCGTGGTGAGCAAGGAGCGTGGTGAGCGAGGAGCGTGGTGAGCGTGGTGAGCGTGGTGAGCGTGGTGAGCGTGGTGAGCGTGGTGAGCGTGGTGAGCGTGGTGAGCGTGGTGAGCGAGGAGCGTGGTGAGCGAGGAGCGTGGTGAACGGGGAGCGTGGTGAGCATGGTGAGCGAGGAGCGTGGTGAGCGAGGAGCGTGGTGAGCGTGGTGAGCGAGGAGCGTGGTGAGCGAGGAGCGTGGTGAGCGAGGAGCGTGGTGAGCGTGGTGAGCGTGGTGAGCGAGGAGCGTGGTGAGCGAGGAGCGTGGTGAGCGTGGTGAGCATGGTGAACGAGGAGCGTGGTGAGCAAGGAGCGTGGTGAGCAAGGAGCGTGGTGAGCGTGGTGAGCGAGGAGCGTGGTGAGCGAGGAGCGTGGTGAGCGAGGAGCGTGGTGAGCGAGGAGCGTGGTGAGCGAGGAGCGTGGTGAGCGTGGTGAGCGTGGTGAGCGTGGCGAGCGAGGAGCGAGGAGCGTGGCGAGCGTGGCGAGCGTGGTGAACGAGGAGCGTGGTGAGCGTGGTGAGCGTGGCGAGCGTGGCGAGCGTGGCGAGCGTGGTGAGCGTGGTGAGCGAGGTGAGCGTGGTGAGCGAGGTGAGCGTGGTGAGCGTGGTGAGCGAGGTGAGCGAGGTGAGCGTGGTGAGCGTGGTGAGCGAGGTGAGCGTGGTGAGCGTGGTGAGCGTGGTGAGCGAGGTGAGCGAGGTGAGCGTGGTGAGCGTGGTGAGCGAGGTGAGCGTGGTGAGCGTGGTGAGCGAGGTGAGTGAGGTGAGCGTGGTGAGCGAGGAGCGTGGTGAGCGTGGTGAGCGAGGTGAGCGAGGTGAGCGAGGTGCGTGGTGAGCGTTGGTGAGCGTGGTGAGCGTGGTGAGCGTGGTGAGCGTGGTGAGTGAGGTGAGCGTGGTGAGTGAGGTGAGCGTGGTGAGCGAGGTGAGCGAGGTGAGCGTGGTGAGTGAGGTGAGCGTGGTGAGTGAGGTGAGCGAGGTGAGTGAGGTGAGCGTGGTGAGTGAGGTGAGCGAGGTGAGTGAGGTGAGCGTGGTGAGTGAGGTGAGCGTGGTGAGTGAGGTGAGCGTGGTGAGCGAGTGTGAGCGAGGTGAGCGAGGTGAGTGAGGTGAGTGAGGTGAGCGTGGTGAGTGAGAGTGAGCGTGGTGAGCGAGGTGAGTGAGGTGAGCGTGGGTGAGTGAGGTGAGCGTGGTGAGTGAGGTGAGCGTGGTGAGTGAGGTGAGCGTGGTGAGCGAGGTGAGCGAGGTGAGCGTGGTGTGAGTGAGGTGAGCGTGGTGAGTGAGGTGAGCGTTGGTGAGCGAGGTGAGCGAGGTGAGCGAGGCTGAGTGAGGTGAGCGTGGTGAGTGAGGTGAGCGTGGTGAGCGAGGTGAGCGAGGGTGAGCGTGGTGAGTGAGGTGAGCGTGGTGAGTGAGGTGAGCGTGGTGAGTGAGGTGAGCGTGGTGAGTGAGGTGAGCGTGGTGAGCGAGGTGAGCGAGGTGAGCGTGGTGAGTGAGGTGAGCGTGGTGAGTGAGGTGAGCGTGGTGAGCGTGGTGAGCGAGGTGAGTGAGGTGAGCGTGGTGAGCGAGGTGAGCGAGGAGCGTGGGTGAGCGGTGGTGAGCGTGGTGAGCGAGGAGTGTGGTGAGCGTGGTGAGCGAGGTGAGTGAGGTGAGCGAGGTGAGTGAGGTGAGCGTGGTGAGCGAGGTGAGCGTGGTGAGCGAGGTGAGCGTGGTGAACGTGGTGAGCGTGGTGAGCGAGGTGAGCGTGGTGAGCGTGGTGAGCGAGGAGCGTGGTGAGCGTGGTGAGCGAGGTGAGTGTAGAGCGTGGTGAGCGAGGTGAGCGAGGAGCGTGGTGAGCGTGGTGAGCGAGGTGAGCGAGGTGAGCGTGGTGAGCGAGGAGCGTGGTGAGCGTGGTGAGCGAGGAGCGTGGTGAGCGTGGTGAGCGTGGTGAGCGTGGTGAGCGAGGTGAGCGTGGTGAGCGAGGTGAGCGAGGTGAGCGAGGTGAGCGTGGTGAGCGTGGTGAGCGGGTGGTGAGCGAGGTGAGCGTGGTGAGCGAGGTGAGCGAGGTGAGCGAGGTGAGCGAGGTGAGCGGGGTGAGCGAGGTGAGCGTGGTGAGCGTGGTGTGAGCGGGGTGAGCGAGGTGAGCGTGGTGAGCGTGGTGAGCGGGGTGAGCGAGGTGAGCGTGGGTGAGCGAGGTGAGCGTGGTGAGCGTGGTGAGCGGGGTGAGCGAGGTGAGCGTGGTGAGCGAGGTGAGCGAGGTGAGCGTGGTGAGCGTGGTGAGCGGGTTGAGCGAGGTGAGCGTGGTGAGCGAGGTGAGCGAGGTGAGCGAGGAGCGTGGTGAGCGTGGTGAGCGTGGTGAGCGAGGTGAGTGAGGTGAGCGTGGTGAGCGAGGTGAGCGAGGTGAGCGTGGTGAGTGAGGTGAGCGTGGTGAGTGAGGTGAGCGAGGTGAGTGAGGTGAGCGTGGTGAGTGAGGTGAGCGTGGTGAGTGAGGTGAGCGTGGTGAGTGAGGTGAGCGTGGTGAGTGAGGTGAGCGTGGTGAGTGAGGTGAGCGTGGTGAGTGAGGTGAGCGTGGTGAGTGAGGTGAGCGTGGTGAGCGAGGTGAGCGAGAGTGAGCGAGGTGAGTGAGGTGAGCGAGGTGAGCGTGGTGAGCGTGGTGAGCGAGGTGAGCGAGGAGCGTGGTGAGCGTGGTGAGCGAGGTGAGTGAGGTGAGCGTGGTGAGCGAGGTGAGCGAGGAGCGTGGTGAGCGTGGTGAGCGAGGTGAGTGAGGTGAGCGAGGTGAGCGTGGTGAGCGTGGTGAGCGTGGTGAGCGAGGAGTGTGGTGAGCGAGGTGAGTGAGGTGAGCGAGGTGAGTGAGGAGCGTGGTGAGCGAGGTGAGCGTGGTGAGCGAGGTGAGCGTGGTGAACGTGGTGAGCGTGGTGAGCGAGGAGTGTGGTGAGCGAGGTGAGTGAGGTGAGCGAGGTGAGTGAGGAGCGTGGTGAGCGAGGTGAGCGTGGTGAGCGAGGTGAGCGTGGTGAGCGTGGTGAGCGTGGTGAGCGAGGAGTGTGGTGAGCGAGGTGAGTGAGGTGAGCGAGGTGAGTGAGGTGAGCGTGGTGAGCGTGGTGAGCGTGGTGAGCGTGGTGAGCGAGGAGTGTGGTGAGCGAGGTGAGTGAGGTGAGCGAGGTGAGTGAGGAGCGTGGTGAGCGAGGTGAGCGTGGTGAGCGAGGTGAGCGTGGTGAACGTGGTGAGCGTGGTGAGCGTGGTGAGCGTGGTGAGCGAGGTGAGCGAGGTGAGCGTGGTGAGCGAGGTGAGCGTGGTGAGCGTGGTGAGCGTGGTGAGCGTGGTGAGCGAGGTGAGTGAGGTGAGCGTGGTGAGCGAGGAGCGTGGTGAGCGTGGTGAGCGAGGTGTGTGAGCGTGGTGAGCGTGGTGAGTGAGGTGAGCGTGGTGAGCGAGGTGAGCGTGGTGAGCGTGGTGAGTGAGGTGAGCGTGGTGAGCGACGTGAGTGTGGTGAGCGTGGTGAGCGAGGTGAGTGAGGTGAGCGTGGTGAGCGTGGTGAGCGACGTGAGTGTGGTGAGCGAGGTGAGCGAGGTGAGCGTGGTGAGCGACGTGAGTGAGGTGAGCGTGGTGAGCGACGTGAGCGAGGTGAGCGTGGTGAGCGTGGTGAGCGTGGTGAGCGACGTGAGCGTGGTGAGCGAGGTGAGCGAGGTGAGCGTGGTGAGCGTGGTGAGCGTGGTGAGCGACGTGAGTGAGGTGAGCGTGGTGAGCGAGGTGAGCGAGGTGAGCGAGGTGAGCGTGGTGAGCGTGGTGAGCGACGTGAGCGTGGTGAGCGAGGTGAGCGAGGTGAGCGTGGTGAGCGTGGTGAGCGTGGTGAGCGACGTGAGTGAGGTGAGCGTGGTGAGCGAGGTGAGCGAGGTGAGCGTGGTGAGCGACGTGAGTGAGGTGAGCGTGGTGAGCGTGGTGAGCGAGGTGAGCGTGGTGAGCGAGGTGAGTGTGGTGAGCGAGGTGAGTGAGGTGAGCGTGGTGAGTGAGGTGAGCGTGGTGAGCGTGGTGAGGTGAGCGTGGTGTGTGAGCGTGGTGAGCGTGGTGAGTGAGGTGAGCGTGGTGAGTGAGGTGAGCGTGGTGAGCGTGGTGAGGTGAGCGTGGTGAGCGTGGTGAGCGAGGTGAGCGAGGTGAGCGACGTGAGTGTGGTGAGCGTGGTGAGCGAGGTGAGTGAGGTGAGCGAGGTGAGCGAGGAGCGTGGTGAGCGTGGTGAGCGAGGAGCGTGGTGAGCGTAGTGAGCGTGGTGAGCGTGGTGAGCGAGGTGAGCGTGGTGAGCGAGGTGAGCGAGGTGAGCGTGGTGAGCGTGGTGAGCGTGGTGAGCGAGATGAGCGTGGTGAGCGAGGTGAGCGAGGTGAGCGTGGTGAGCGTGGTGAGCGTGGTGAGCGAGGTGAGCGTGGTGAGCGAGGTGAGCGTGGTGAGCGTGGTGAGCGTGGTGAGCGTGGTGAGCGAGGAGCGTGGTGAGCGTGGTGAGCGAGGTGAGCGAGGTGAGCGTGGTGAGCGAGGAGCGTGGTGAGCGTGGTGAGCGAGGAGCGTGGTGAGCGTGGTGAGCGTGGTGAGCGTGGTGAGCGAGGTGAGCGTGGTGAGCGAGGTGAGCGAGGTGAGCGAGGTGAGCGTGGTGAGCGTGGTGAGCGGGGTGAGCGAGGTGAGCGTGGTGAGCGAGGTGAGCGAGGTGAGCGAGGTGAGCGAGGTGAGCGTGGTGAGCGTGGTGAGCGGGGTGAGCGAGGTGAGCGTGGTGAGCGTGGTGAGCGGGGTGAGCGAGGTGAGCGTGGTGAGCGAGGTGAGCGTGGTGAGCGTGGTGAGCGGGGTGAGCGAGGTGAGCGTGGTGAGCGAGGTGAGCGAGGTGAGCGTGGTGAGCGTGGTGAGCGGGGTGAGCGAGGTGAGCGTGGTGAGCGAGGTGAGCGAGGTGAGCGAGGAGCGTGGTGAGCGTGGTGAGCGAGGTGAGTGAGGTGAGCGTGGTGAGCGAGGTGAGCGAGGTGAGCGTGGTGAGTGAGGTGAGCGTGGTGAGTGAGGTGAGCGAGGTGAGTGAGGTGAGCGTGGTGAGTGAGGTGAGCGTGGTGAGTGAGGTGAGCGTGGTGAGTGAGGTGAGCGTGGTGAGTGAGGTGAGCGTGGTGAGTGAGGTGAGCGTGGTGAGTGAGGTGAGCGTGGTGAGTGAGGTGAGCGTGGTGAGTGAGGTGAGCGTGGTGAGCGAGGTGAGCGAGGTGAGCGAGGTGAGTGAGGTGAGCGAGGTGAGCGTGGTGAGCGTGGTGAGCGAGGTGAGCGAGGAGCGTGGTGAGCGTGGTGAGCGAGGTGAGTGAGGTGAGCGTGGTGAGCGAGGTGAGCGAGGAGCGTGGTGAGCGTGGTGAGCGAGGTGAGTGAGGTGAGCGAGGTGAGCGTGGTGAGCGTGGTGAGCGTGGTGAGCGAGGAGTGTGGTGAGCGAGGTGAGTGAGGTGAGCGAGGTGAGTGAGGAGCGTGGTGAGCGAGGTGAGCGTGGTGAGCGAGGTGAGCGTGGTGAACGTGGTGAGCGTGGTGAGCGAGGAGTGTGGTGAGCGAGGTGAGTGAGGTGAGCGAGGTGAGTGAGGAGCGTGGTGAGCGAGGTGAGCGTGGTGAGCGAGGTGAGCGTGGTGAGCGTGGTGAGCGTGGTGAGCGAGGAGTGTGGTGAGCGAGGTGAGTGAGGTGAGCGAGGTGAGTGAGGTGAGCGTTGTGAGCGAGGAGTGTGGTGAGCGAGGTGAGTGAGGTGAGCGAGGTGAGTGAGGAGCGTGGTGAGCGAGGTGAGCGTGGTGAGCGAGGTGAGCGTGGTGAGCGTGGTGAGCGTGGTGAGCGAGGAGTGTGGTGAGCGAGGTGAGTGAGGTGAGCGAGGTGAGCGTGGTGAGCGTGGTGAGCGAGGAGTGTGGTGAGCGAGGTGAGTGAGGTGAGCGAGGTGAGTGAGGAGCGTGGTGAGCGAGGTGAGCGTGGTGAGCGAGGTGAGCGAGGTGAGCGTGGTGAGCGTGGTGAGCGTGGTGAGCGTGGTGAGCGAGGTGAGCGAGGTGAGCGTGGTGAGCGAGGTGAGCGTGGTGAGCGTGGTGAGCGTGGTGAGCGTGGTGAGCGAGGTGAGCGTGGTGAGCGAGGTGAGCGTGGTGAACGTGGTGAGCGTGGTGAGCGTGGTGAGCGTGGTGAGCGAGGTGAGCGAGGTGAGCGTGGTGAGCGAGGTGAGCGTGGTGAGCGTGGTGAGCGTGGTGAGCGTGGTGAGCGAGGTGAGTGAGGTGAGCGTGGTGAGCGAGGAGCGTGGTGAGCGTGGTGAGCGAGGTGTGTGAGCGTGGTGAGCGTGGTGAGTGAGGTGAGCGTGGTGAGCGAGGTGAGCGTGGTGAGCGTGGTGAGTGAGGTGAGCGTGGTGAGCGACGTGAGTGTGGTGAGCGTGGTGAGCGAGGTGAGTGAGGTGAGCGTGGTGAGCGTGGTGAGCGACGTGAGTGTGGTGAGCGAGGTGAGCGAGGTGAGCGTGGTGAGCGACGTGAGTGAGGTGAGCGTGGTGAGCGACGTGAGCGAGGTGAGCGTGGTGAGCGTGGTGAGCGAGGTGAGCGAGGTGAGCGAGGTGAGCGTGGTGAGCGTGGTGAGCGACGTGAGCGTGGTGAGCGAGGTGAGCGAGGTGAGCGTGGTGAGCGTGGTGAGCGTGGTGAGCGACGTGAGTGAGGTGAGCGTGGTGAGCGAGGTGAGCGAGGTGAGCGTGGTGAGCGACGTGAGTGAGGTGAGCGTGGTGAGCGTGGTGAGCGAGGTGAGCGTGGTGAGCGAGGTGAGTGTGGTGAGCGAGGTGAGTGAGGTGAGCGTGGTGAGTGAGGTGAGCGTGGTGAGCGTGGTGAGGTGAGCGTGGTGAGCGTGGTGAGCGAGGTGTGTGAGCGTGGTGAGCGTGGTGAGTGAGGTGAGCGTGGTGAGTGAGGTGAGCGTGGTGAGCGTGGTGAGGTGAGCGTGGTGAGCGTGGTGAGCGAGGTGAGCGAGGTGAGCGACGTGAGTGTGGTGAGCGTGGTGAGCGAGGTGAGTGAGGTGAGCGAGGTGAGCGAGGAGCGTGGTGAGCGTGGTGAGCGAGGAGCGTGGTGAGCGTAGTGAGCGTGGTGAGCGTGGTGAGCGAGGTGAGCGTGGTGAGCGAGGTGAGCGAGGTGAGCGTGGTGAGCGTGGTGAGCGAGGTGAGCGAGGTGAGCGAGGTGAGCGTGGTGAGCGTGGTGAGCGTGGTGAGCGAGATGAGCGTGGTGAGCGAGGTGAGCGAGGTGAGCGTGGTGAGCGTGGTGAGCGTGGTGAGCGTGGTGAGCGAGGTGAGCGTGGTGAGCGTGGTGAGCGTGGTGAGCGTGGTGAGCGTGGTGAGCGAGGTGAGCGTGGTGAGCGTGGTGAGCGAGGAGCGTGGTGAGCGAGGTGAGCGTGGTGAGCGTGGTGAGCGAGGAGCGTGGTGAGCGAGGTGAGCGTGGTGAGCGAGGAGCGTGGTGAACGTGGTGAGCGTGGTGAGCGAGGTGTGTGAGCGTGGTGAGCGTGGTGAGCGAGGTGAGTGAGGTGAGCGAGGTGAGCGTGGTGAGCGAGGTGAGTGGGGTGAGCGTGGTGAGCGACGTGAGTGAGGTGAGCGTGGTGAGCGTGGTGAGCGAGGTGAGCGAGGTGAGCGACGTGAGTGTGGTGAGCGTGGTGAGCGAGGTGAGTGAGGTGAGCGTGGTGAGCGAGGTGAGTGAGGAGCGTGGTGAGCGTGGTGAGCGAGGAGCGTGGTGAGCGTGGTGAGCGAGGTGAGCGTGGTGAGCGTGGTGAGCGAGGTGAGCGAGGTGAGCGAGGTGAGCGAGGTGAGCGAGGTGAGCGTGGTGAGCGAGGTGAGCGTGGTGAGCGTGGTGAGCGTGGTGAGCGTGGTGAGCGTGGTGAGCGTGGTGAGCGAGGAGCGTGGTGAGCGAGGTGAGCGTGGTGAGCGTGGTGAGCGTGGTGAGCGTGGTGAGCGTGGTGAGCGAGGTGAGCGAGGTGAGCGTGGTGAGCGTGGTGAGCGTGGTGAGCGAGGTGAGCGTGGTGAGCGTGGTGAGCGTGGTGAGCGTGGTGAGCGTGGTGAGCGACGTGAGCGAGGTGAGCGTGGTGAGCGTGGTGAGCGAGGAGCGTGGTGAGCGTGGTGAGCGAGGTGAGTGAGGTGAGCGAGGTGAGCGTGGTGAGCGAGGAGCGTGGTGAGCGTGGTGAGCGTGGTGAGCGAGGTGTGTGAGCGTGGTGAGCGTGGTGAGCGTGGTGAGCGAGGTGAGTGAGGTGAGCGAGGTGAGCGAGGTGAGTGAGGTGAGCGTGGTGAGCGTGGTGAGCGACGTGAGTGTGGTGAGCGAGGTGAGCGAGGTGAGCGTGGTGAGCGTGGTGAGCGACGTGAGCGAGGTGAGTGTGCTGAGCGGAGAGCGTGGTGAGCGAGGTGAGCGTGGTGAGCAAGGAGCGTGGTGAGCGAGGTGAGCGTGGTGAGCAAGGAGCGTGGTGAGCGAGGTGAGTGTGGTGAGCAAGGAGCGTGGTGAGCGAGGTGAGCGTGGTGAGCAAGGAGCGTGGTGAGCGAGGTGAGCGAGGTGAGTGAGGTGAGCGAGGTGAGTGTGGTGAGCAAGGAGCGTGGTGAGCGAGGTGAGCGAGGTGAGTGAGGTGAGCGAGGAGCGTGAGGTGAGTGAGGTGAGCGTGGTGAGCGAGGAGCGTGGTGAGCAAGGAGCGTGGTGAGCGAGGAGCGTGGTGAGCGAGGAGCGTGGTGAGCGAGGAGCGTGGTGAGCGAGTTGAGTGAGGTGAGCGAGGTGAGCGTGGTGAGCGAGGTGAGCGTGGTGAGCGTGGTGAGCGAGGTGAGTGTGGTGAGCAAGGAGCGTGGTGAGTGAGGTGAGCGAGGAGCGTGGTGAGCGTGGTGAGCGTGGTGAGCGAGGTGCGTGGTGAGCGAGGTGAGCGAGGTGAGTGAGGTGAGCGAGGAGCGTGGTGAGTGAGGTGAGCGAGGTGAGCGAGGAGCGTGGTGAGCGAGGTGAGCGAGGAGCGTGGTGAGCGAGGAGCGTGGTGAGCGAGGTGAGCGAGGAGCGTGGTGAGCGTGGTGAGCGAGGTGAGCGAGGTGAGCGAGGTGAGCGAGGAGCGTGGTGAGCGAGGAGCGTGGTGAGCGAGGTGAGCGAGGAGCGTGGTGAGTGAGGAGCGTGGTGAGCGAGGTGAGCGAGGAGCGTGGTGAGTGAGGAGCGTGGTGAGCGAGGTGAGCGAGGAGCGTGGTGAGCGTGGTGAGCGAGGTGAGCGAGGTGAGCGAGGTGAGCGAGGAGCGTGGTGAGCGAGGAGCGTGGTGAGCGAGGTGAGCGTGGTGAGCGTGGTGAGCGTGGTGAGCGTGGTGAGCGAGGTGAGCGAGGTGAGCGAGGAGCGTGGTGAGTGAGGAGCGTGGTGAGCGAGGTGAGTGAGGTGAGCGAGGTGAGCGAGGTGAGTGAGGTGAGCGTGGTGAGCGTGGTGAGCGACGTGAGTGTGGTGAGCGAGGTGAGCGAGGTGAGCGTGGTGAGCGTGGTGAGTGTGCTGAGCGGAGAGCGTGGTGAGCGACGTGAGTGTGGTGAGCGAGGTGAGCGAGGTGAGCGACGTGAGCGAGGTGAGTGTGCTGAGCGGAGAGCGTGGTGAGCGAGGTGAGCGTGGTGAGCGTGGTGAGCGAGGTGAGTGTGGTGAGCAAGGAGCGTGGTGAGCGAGGTGAGCGTGGTGAGCGAGGTGAGCGAGGTGAGTGTGGTGAGCAAGGAGCGTGGTGAGCGAGGTGAGCGAGGTGAGTGAGGTGAGCGAGGAGCGTGAGGTGAGTGAGGTGAGCGTGGTGAGCGAGGAGCGTGGTGAGCAAGGAGCGTGGTGAGCGAGGAGCGTGGTGAGCGAGGAGCGTGGTGAGCGAGGAGCGTGGTGAGCGAGGTGAGCGAGTTGAGTGAGGTGAGCGAGGTGAGCGAGTTGAGTGTGGTGAGCAAGGAGCGTGGTGAGTGAGGTGAGCGAGGAGCGTGGTGAGCGTGGTGAGCGTGGTGAGCGAGGTGAGTGAGGTGAGCGAGGTGAGCGAGGTGAGCGAGGAGCGTGGTGAGTGAGGTGAGCGAGGTGAGCGAGGTGAGCGTGGTGAGCGAGGAGCGTGGTGAGCGAGGAGCGTGGTGAGCGAGGTGAGCGAGGAGCGTGGTGAGCGAGGAGCGTGGTGAGCGAGGAGCGTGGTGAGCGAGGTGAGCGAGGAGCGTGGTGAGCGTGGTGAGCGAGGTGAGCGAGGTGAGCGAGGAGCGTGGTGAGCGAGGTGAGCGAGGAGCGTGGTGAGTGAGGAGCGTGGTGAGCGAGGTGAGCGAGGAGCGTGGTGAGTGAGGAGCGTGGTGAGCGAGGTGAGCGAGGAGCGTGGTGAGCGTGGTGAGCGAGGTGAGCGAGGTGAGCGAGGTGAGCGAGGAGCGTGGTGAGCGAGGAGCGTGGTGAGCGAGGTGAGCGTGGTGAGCGTGGTGAGCGTGGTGAGCGTGGTGAGCGAGGTGAGCGAGGAGCGTGGTGAGTGAGGAGCGTGGTGAGCGAGGTGAGCGAGGAGCGTGGTGAGCGTGGTGAGCGTGGTGAGCGAGGTGAGCGAGGTGAGCGAGGAGCGTGGTGAGCGTGGTGAGCGAGGTGAGCGAGGAGCGTGGTGAGTGAGGAGCGTGGTGAGCGAGGTGAGCGAGGAGCGTGGTGAGCATGGTGAGCGTGGTGAGCGTGGTGAGCGAGGTGAGCGAGGTGAGCGAGGTGAGCGAGGTGAGCGAGGTGAGCGAGGAGCGTGGTGAGCGTGGTGAGCGTGGTGAGCGAGGTGAGCGAGGTGAGCGAGGAGCGTGGTGAGTGAGGAGCGTGGTGAGCGAGGTGAGCGAGGAGCGTGGTGAGCGTGGTGAGCGTGGTGAGCGTGGTGAGCGAGGTGAGCGAGGTGAGCGAGGAGCGTGGTGAGCGTGGTGAGCGTGGTGAGCGAGGTGAGCGTGGTGAGCGAGGTGAGCGAGGAGCGTGGTGAGCGAGGAGCGTGGTGAGTGAGGAGCGTGGTGAGCGAGGTGAGCGAGGTGAGCGTGGTGAGCGAGGTGAGCGAGGTGAGCGAGGTGAGCGAGGAGCGTGGTGAGCGAGGAGCGTGGTGAGTGAGGTGAGCGAGGAGCGTGGTGAGTGAGGAGCGTGGTGAGTGAGGAGCGTGGTGAGCGAGGTGAGCGAGGTGAGCGTGGTGAGCGAGGAGCGTGGTGAGCGAGGTGAGCGAGGTGAGCGAGGTGAGCGAGGAGCGTGGTGAGTGAGGAGCGTGGTGAGCGAGGAGCGTGGTGAGTGAGGAGCGTGGTGAGTGAGGAGCGTGGTGAGCGAGGTGAGCGAGGAGCGTGGTGAGCGTGGTGAGCGTGGTGAGCGAGGTGAGCGAGGTGAGCGAGGTGAGCGAGGTGAGCGAGGTGAGCGTGGTGAGCGTGGTGAGCGAGGTGAGCGAGGTGAGCAAGGAGCGTGGTGAGTGAGGTGAGCGAGGAGCGTGGTGAGCGTGGTGAGCGTGGTGAGCGAGGTGAGCGAGGTGAGCGAGGTGAGCGAGGTGAGCGAGGTGAGCGAGGTGAGCGAGGTGAGCGAGGTGAGCGTGGTGAGCGAGGTGAGCGAGGTGAGCGAGGTGAGTGAGGTGAGCGAGGTGAGCGAGGTGAGCGAGGAGCGTGGTGAGTGAGGTGAGCGAGGTGAGCGAGGTGAGCGAAGTGAGCGTGGTGAGCGTGGTGAGCGAGGTGAGTGAGGTGAGCGAGGTGAGCGAGGTGAGCGAGGTGAGTGAGGTGAGCGAGGTGAGCGAGGTGAGCGAGGTGAGCGAGGTGAGCGAGGTGAGCGAGGTGAGCGAGGTGAGCGAGGAGCGTGGTGAGTGAGGTGAGCGAGGTGAGCGAGGTGAGCGAAGTGAGCGTGGTGAGCGTGGTGAGCGAGGTGAGTGAGGTGAGCGAGGTGAGCGAGGTGAGCGAGGAGCGTGGTGAGTGAGGAGCGTGGTGAGCGAGGTGAGCGAGGAGCGTGGTGAGCGTGGTGAGCGTGGTGAGCGAGGTGAGCGAGGTGAGTGAGGTGAGCGAGGTGAGCGAGGTGAGCGAGGAGCGTGGTGAGTGAGGTGAGCGAGGTGAGCGTGGTGAGCGAGGAGCGTGGTGAGTGAGGAGCGTGGTGAGCGAGGTGAGCGAGGAGCGTGGTGAGCGAGGAGCGTGGTGAGCAAGGTGAGCGAGGAGCGTGGTGAGCGTGGTGAGCGAGGTGAGCGAGGAGCGTGGTGAGCGAGGAGCGTGGTGAGCGAGGTGAGCGAGGAGCGTGGTGAGCGTGGTGAGCGAGGTGAGCGAGGAGCGTGGTGAGTGAGGAGCGTGGTGAGCGAGGTGAGCGTGGTGAGCGTGGTGAGCGAGGTGAGCGAGGTGAGCGAGGTGAGCGAGGAGCGTGGTGAGCGAGGAGCGTGGTGAGCGAGGTGAGCGTGGTGAGCGAGGTGAGCGTGGTGAGCGTGGTGAGCGTGGTGAGCGAGGAGCGTGGTGAGTGAGGAGCGTGGTGAGCGAGGTGAGCGAGGAGCGTGGTGAGCGTGGTGAGCGTGGTGAGCGAGGTGAGCGAGGAGCGTGGTGAGCGTGGTGAGCGTGGTGAGCGAGGTGAGCGAGGAGCGTGGTGAGCGTGGTGAGCGAGGTGAGCGAGGAGCGTGGTGAGTGAGGAGCGTGGTGAGCGAGGTGAGCGAGGAGCGTGGTGAGCGTGGTGAGCGTGGTGAGCGTGGTGAGCGAGGTGAGCGAGGTGAGCGAGGAGCGTGGTGAGCGTGGTGAGCGTGGTGAGCGAGGTGAGCGTGGTGAGCGAGGTGAGCGAGGAGCGTGGTGAGCGAGGAGCGTGGTGAGTGAGGAGCGTGGTGAGCGAGGTGAGCGAGGTGAGCGTGGTGAGCGAGGTGAGCGAGGAGCGTGGTGAGCGAGGTGAGCGAGGAGCGTGGTGAGCGAGGAGCGTGGTGAGTGAGGAGCGTGGTGAGCGAGGTGAGCGAGGTGAGCGTGGTGAGCGAGGAGCGTGGTGAGCGAGGTGAGCGAGGTGAGCGAGGAGCGTGGTGAGTGAGGAGCGTGGTGAGCGAGGTGAGCGAGGTGAGCGTGGTGAGCGAGGAGCGTGGTGAGCGAGGAGCGTGGTGAGCGTGGTGAGCGAGGTGAGCGAGGTGAGCGTGGTGAGCGAGGAGCGTGGTGAGCGAGGTGAGCGTGGTGAGTGAGGAGCGTGGTGAGCGAGGTGAGCGAGGTGAGCGTGGTGAGCGAGGAGCGTGGTGAGCGAGGAGCGTGGTGAGCGTGGTGAGCGAGGTGAGCGAGGTGAGCGTGGTGAGCGAGGAGCGTGGTGAGCGAGGTGAGCGTGGTGAGTGAGGAGCGTGGTGAGTGAGGAGCGTGGTGAGCGAGGAGCGTGGTGAGCGAGGTGAGCGTGGTGAGCGAGGAGCGTGGTGAGCGTGGTGAGCGTGGTGAGCGTGGTGAGCGAGGAGCGTGGAGCGTGGTGAGTGAGGAGCGTGGTGAGCGAGGTGAGCGTGGTGAGCGAGGTGAGCGTGGTGAGTGAGGAGCGTGGTGAGTGAGGAGCGTGGTGAGCGAGGAGCGTGGTGAGCGAGGTGAGCGTGGTGAGCGAGGAGCGTGGTGAGCGTGGTGAGCGTGGTGAGCGTGGTGAGCGAGGAGCGTGGAGCGTGGTGAGTGAGGAGCGTGGTGAGCGAGGTGAGCGTGGTGAGCGAGGAGCGTGGTGAGCGTGGTGAGCGTGGTGAGCGTGGTGAGCGAGGTGAGCGAGGAGCGTGGAGCGTGGTGAGCGAGGAGCGTGGTGAGCGTGGTGAGCGTGGTGAGCGTGGTGAGCGTGGTGAGCGTGGTGAGCGAGGTGAGCGAGGAGCGTGGAGCGTGGTGAGCGAGGTGAGCGTGGTGAGCGAGGTGAGCGTGGTGAGCGAGGAGCGTGGTGAGCGTGGTGAGCGTGGTGAGCGTGGTGAGCGTGGTGAGCGAGGAGCGTGGTGAGCGAGGAGCGTGGTGAGTGAGGAGCGTGGTGAGTGAGGAGCGTGGAGCGTGGCGAGCGTGGTGAGCGAGGTGAGCGAGGTGAGCGAGGAGCGTGGTGAGCGAGGAGCGTGGTGAGTGAGGAGCGTGGTGAGCGAGGTGAGCGAGGAGCGTGGCGAGCGTGGTGAGCGAGGTGAGCGAGGAGCGTGGTGAGCGAGGAGCGTGGTGAGTGAGGAGCGTGGTGAGCGAGGAGCGTGGTGAGTGAGGAGCGTGGTGAGCGAGGTGAGCGAGGAGCGTGGCGAGCGTGGTGAGCGAGGTGAGCGAGGAGCGTGGTGAGCGAGGAGCGTGGTGAGTGAGGAGCGTGGTGAGCGAGGTGAGCGAGGAGCGTGGTGAGCGTACGTGTCTGCGTGGTGAGTAGAGGTTGTCGCGCAGCATGCGGTGAGTGACCACGTCCTCGCGGTGCCGGCCGCTCTTGGCGCCGCCGCGCTCCATGGCGTGCAGGTCGAGCTGCGTCACCGCCAGAGAGCCGGCCGCACTCTCCCTGCGGCTGGGTCACACGCGGGGGGGGGGGGTGGGACACACACCGTGGTGGTGGTGTGGCTGACCATGGTGGAGGTGGTGGTGGTGTGGCTGGCCATGGTGGAGGTGGTGGTGGTGTGGCTGACCATGGTGGAGGTGGTGGTGGTGTGGCTGGCCATGGTGGTGGTGGTGTGGCTGACCATGTTCGTAGTGGTGGTGTGGCTGGCCATGGTGGTGGTGTGGCTGACCATGGTGGAGGTGGTGGTGGTGTGGCTGACCATGTTGGAGGTGGTGGTGGTGTGGCTGGCCATGGCGGCGGTGGTGTACTCACTACATGTTGGCGACGGACACCTCGGAGGCTCGCCGCAGCCCCACGAAGTCGATGTTGGAGGTGACGCGCTCGGGGCCCGTCGAGTGGATGAACGCCAGCGAGCCGCTGCGCTCACCCTGGGCGGGGGGGGCGGGGGGGGGGGGCGGCGAGTGCCGTTAGCGAGCAGTGGCTCCGATGAAGGTCGGCACGGCACACGAGGGGGTGGGTGGCCAGCACCACGCCCGGCCACCTTTGTCTCCCCAGTGGCGATGTTTACACACCGCACCGGGTACTCGTTTGAGGCCGAGTCGAGCACACTCGTAAGTACGCACGCACTCGTACGTACGTACACACGCACGCACACACACACACACGCACGCACGCACACTCGCACGCACGCATACACACACTCGCACGCACGCACACACACACTCGCACGCACACACACGCGCACGCACGAGTGCTCGCACGCACGTACACACGCACATGCAGGGTCCGTGCAATCGTGCGCCCTCGGGCCAAGTGGCCGCTGGGGCCTGGCGGGGGGTGAGGGGTGGGGGGGGGATGAGGGGTGAGGGGTGGGGGGTCGAACCTGGCTCACGAAGTTGATGGCGTCCTGCACGTTGAGGCTGTGGTAGACGTCCCACAGCAGGCAACGGTTGCGCCGTGCCGACTTGCGCATCAGGATGGGGTTCAGGTACTTGAAGTCGAAGTACTCCCATCTGGGGGGGGGGGGGGGCGGGGGGGTGAGAGTTAAACGAGAAGCGATGAGAGGCAAGTGGAGCGTCTGGGATGTAGATGAGGGAGAGTCGAGAGATTAGAGAGGGGAGGGAGAGATAAAATCGAGGGGGGTTAGGGAGAGGGGGGGTAAGGGAGAGGGGGGGGTACCCTACTTGTGTCTCACGTAGTGGTGGCCGTACTCCCCAGAGATGTCCTCTACGGCAGACAGGATGTGGTCGAACGCCTGGGGGGGAGGGGGGGCGACCACACCACAAGTTCAGCCACAACACACGGGGACACCACGTGTCACCCCCACAACACGCCAAGAGACACCACGGGCCAGGCCCCACCCACAGGGGACGCATCACCGTGCAGGCCACACCACGAGTGTGAGGAGGAGCGTGAGGAGGAGTGTAAGGAGGAGTGTAAGGAGGAGTGTGAGGAGGAGTGAGAGTGTCCCTCTCCCTCACCCGGTCGAGCATCTCCTCGCTGAGTTTGGGCTCCCGGTGTTGGCTGCGTTCCACGCGGAGCCAATTCACTAGCGGCTTGATGGTGAGACCCTGCACCATCACACAACACCATCACACAACACCATCACCACCACACACCACCACACACCATCTAACACAATCACCACCATCACCACCATCACCACCATCACCACCATCACCACCATCACCACCATCACACACCATCACCACCATCACCACCACACACCACCATCACGCAACATCACACACCGTCAGTTCACTAGCGGCTTAATGGTGAGACCCTGCACCGTCATACACCGTCATCATTAACAGCATCACCACCACATTCACTTAAAACATCATCACCGTTCACCCTGACCACCATTTTCATCGACCTCAACACCACCCAACACAATTATCCTCATCACCACCACCACCACCATCATCATCGTCACCACCGTCACCGCCACCCGCGCACCTGGAAGATGACGGTGAAGAAGACGACGATGATGGTGGTGCTCACGAAGAGGCGCTTCTCGGGCACCAGCTGCTCGTCGAGCAGCGCGACGAGCGCGAAGGCGACGGCGCCGCGCAGGCCGCCGTAGGACATCACCGCCTGGTCGATGGCGCTCAGCGGCACCACGCGGAACCAGTTGAGGATCCACGTCTGGATGACCACGCCTGGGGCACGGGAGGAGAGGGAGGAGAGGAGAGAGGGAGAAGGGAGGAGACGAGGAGGAGCAGAGCAGGAGAGAAGAGAGAGAGTCGGAAATACTTTGACTTTTTAAACAACTTTTATTGCCGCTAGCAGCAAAAGCACTGGAGGCGATTTCGATATGAAATACACAAAGTCACCAGCAAACAAATGAAAATAAACGCTACAAATCGACGCGCTGTGGCGCTAAATGCACCGCGCACAACACGAAAGAAAAGTCACGTGGTGGTGGCGGTCATCGCGCACGCCACGGTGACGAGCGAGCGCTTCAGAAGGTGAACACGAGGGTGCCGTCCACGCTGGTACAAAGAGGGGCTTGAGCGGCTGAGAGTCGGAAAGAGCGAGGGGGAGACGATACCACATCTCTGGGAGGCTCGACTGGCACACGCGGCGGCGGCGAGCCGCGAGCTCCTCCCTCTCTCCATCAGCACGGCCCATCCCTCGCGCGCGTACAGAGACAAGTGGCAGCTGGTTTGAGCGAGCGACAGGGTGAGTGAGAGAGTGATGAAATGAACGATTGAGTGAATGCGCGAGAGAGTTACCGAGAGGGTGGGTCTAATGAGCGAGCGAGAGTTTGAGCGACTTGGTGACATCTGTGAAAAATAGCTCATCGAATTCCTCCTGCAGTATGACCTGAGGATTCGGATTCTGAATGAGTGAGTGAATGCGTCAAGGAGTCACAGCGCGAGGTTTCTCGCTGCGAGGTTTCTCGCTGCGAGGTTTCTCGCTGCGAGGTTTCTCGCTGCGAGGTTTCTCGCTGCGAGGTTTCTCGCTGCGAGGTTATCTCTCTGGAGAGTCGTTATCTCTCTGGAGAGTCGTTATCTCTCTGTCCGAAGCGCCGGGTGACTTCGTGCGACTTTGACCCCCGTCCTCACCTCTCACCCACTCAGCCCCTTCAACCCATCGCGGAGTTTCCCCGTTCGAGATAAGAGGCCCCATCATCATCAGAGCACCGGGGAACTCCTCGTCCGCCGATAAGGGCGAGTGAAGGTCGGCACGCTACCCGAGGGGTTGGGAGGCCAGCACCACGCCCGACACCCAGCGCGGGAGACACCACAGTCCTGAGAGCGGCGCACGTGGGACACCCCCCGCACTGGCTGCAGCGACGAATGGAGAGCCGCGAAAGTGCCCAACGAGGACCTCGCAAGCGACCCGCAGTCCCCCCTTCCGGGTGCCTGGCTTCGACCTCCCAAACAGGCGCCAATGGGTGCGGGTTGAACCGCTTCTGGCGTGACCAGGGGGAACGTGACACCACTTCCTGTGTGACCAGGGGGAGCGTGACACCACTTCCTGTGTGACACCACTTCCTATGTGACCAGGGGGAGCGTGACACCTCTTCCTGTGTGACCAGGGGGAGCGTGACACCACTTCCTGTGTGACACCACTTCCTATGTGACCAGGGGGAGCGTGACACCACTTCCTGTGTGACACCGCTTCCTGTGTGACCAGGGGAAGCGTGACACCACTTCCTGCGTGACCAGGGGGGGCGTGACACCACTTCCTGTGTGACACCACTTCCTGTGTGACCAGGGGAAGCGTGACACCACTTCCTGCGTGACCAGGGGGAGCGGGACACCACTTCCTGTGTGACACCACTTCCTGTGTGACCAGAGGGAGCGTGACACCACTTCCTGTGTGACCAGGGGGAGCGTGACACCACTTCCTGCGTGACCAGGGGGAGCGTGACACCACTTCCTGTGTGACACCACTTCCTGTGTGACTAGGGGGAGCGTGACACCACTTCCTGTGTGACACCACTTCCTGTGTGACCAGGGGGAGCGTGACACCACTTCCTGTGTGACCAGGGGGAGCGTGACACCACTTCCTGTGTGACACCACTTCCTGCGTGACCAGGGGGAGCGTGACACCACTTCCTGTGTGACCAGGGGGAGCGTGACACCACTTCCTGTGTGACCAGGGGGAGCGTGACACCACTTCCTGTGTGACCAGGGGGAGCGTGACACCACTTCCTGTGTGACACCACTTCCGGCATGACCAGGGTGAGCGTGACACCACTTCCTGCGTGACCAGGGGGAGCGGGACACCACTTCCTGCGTGACCAGGGGGAGCGTGACACCACTTCCTGTGTGACCAGGGGGAGCGGGACACCACTTCCTGCGTGACCAGGGGGAGCGGGACACCACTTCCTGCGTGACCAGGGGGAGCGGGACACCACTTCCTGTGTGACCAGGGGGAGCGGGACACCACTTCCGAACATCGGTGGGGCGCCGTGCTACTGCGCGACAGCACCGCCGCCGCCACCGTGTGAATGTGGCGAGAGACAGGAGAGACCGTGGTGGCACACCATGCGGAGTCCGTCAGGGCGTGTCGGGCGGGCCGTGTTGTGGTCGTTGTTGTGGTCGTTGTTGTTGCCCTGCATGTGCTGGAAGAGGAGGAGGCTGGAAGAGTGGTTCTGTGGTGATGTAGGGGGCTGACGTCCACTCAAAAGAACATTTATTTGTCTCTCTGTATTTTCTTTTTGTAAATGTATCTGGTGGTGTTTTGGCCGTGGGGAAGTCGCGTGAAACAGCATTCGCTGCAAAACACGCCCGGCCGCCTTTGTCTCCCCAGTGGCGACGTTTACACACCGCACCAGGTACTCATTTTGACGCCGAGTCGACCTAGGGGAGGCCCAGTACTGGTTCAGATAATCGTCACTGGTGGTTGGCCGTGAGCGGGAACCAAATTAGGGTCGCCAGGTTTGTGGCGCAGTGCGCGAACCACTGCACCACCGCTCCCCACCAGACACACACACACAAACCTATGATCCTGTGAATGGACATGAACACAAGACACACGCACACACAGACAGACGCACCGATGATCCTGTAGACGGACACGAAGATGAGCGTGGGCAGGATGAAGGCGGTGTTCCAGGTCCACTTCTCGGTGTCCACGGCCGAGATGCCGAGGAAGATGAAGATGATCGTCTCGGCGGCACTCGCCAGCATCTTCATGGTGTACTTGATCACCGTCTGGGACTTGCTGCTGATGTTCGCGTCCACGTAGGTGCGGCAGCAGATGCCGCAGAACGTGATCCTGAGACGCGCGGAGACAGACGCAGATATAGTGAGAGACACACAAAGACACGGAGACAGAGACACACAGACACAGTGAGAGATAGACACGGAGAGAGAGACACAGATACTGAGACAGACAAAGGCAGATGGACACACACACACAAAGACGGAGAGACACACAGAACCCCCCCCCACACGCACACACGAGGGGGGGCGCGAGGAAGGGGGGCGTGGTGGGGGGTGGGGGCAATAGGGGTGGGGGGGAGCCTCACGCGAGGATGGCGGACAGGGTGAACATCTCGGCGGTGAGGTAGGAGAGGTAGGAGAGCAGGAAGACGAAGCCCGGCTCGATCATCTTCACGTGCTTGGTGAACCTCGTGACGAACGCGATGACGAAGGCGAAGATCACCCCGACGGCCGTGCCGCCCAGACTCACCACGAAGAACGACGCTGCCGGGACACAGCCACAAATCGGCAACATCGTCGTCAGCAACATCAGCAGCAACATCACCATCAGCGTCACCATCAATAGCAGAATCAGCAACAGCGTCATCATCGGCAGCATCGTCGTCATCCTCGCCGGCTCGTGTTGGGGTAGAGATGCAGCCTCCACTGGAGGCCACCCTCGTGAGCAAAGAAGCTCCTAAAATGGTGTTTCATCAACCCTGGAGAGGGCACAGTACCTTGGTCTACTCTTCCGCTGGGGCAGCTGCCTTCGTTTCTCAGCCACGGCACGGGATAGACTGCCGAGCTTATTGCTCCACACATTTGAGTTAATCTGTGAACCTGTAACCGTTTCACCCCCCCCCCCTCCCATTTGGTTACCGGTTAATTATTATATTTGAATAGCATTATAGGTCGGTCCACAGGCGCCTGGGTCAGGGACCGAAGCCGGCGTGGGCGAGGAGCGAGGCTGCGATGGCGTCTCACCGATGCCCTTGATGTAGTCCACTCCTTCGATGTTCTCCCCTCCCAGGGCCACGAACGAGTCGAAGACTTTGTACAGCACCTGGGGGGGGGGGGGGGGGGGTCCACGGGGTGGGGATGACTCGGGGACACGTGGAGCGCCCGCGACAATGAAATGGTGACAAGTGGAGAATGGGGAATGAGGAAATTATGGTGGTGGTGATGATGGTGGTGGTGGTGATGATGGTGGTGATGATGGTGGTGGTGGTGGTGATGCTGTACTGCTGCTGCTGGCACCCACCACGGTGACGGCGTCGTTGAGGAGCGACTCCCCGAACACGATGATGAAGAGCACCTCGTTGACGTGCACCTCCTCGAACACGGCGATCACCGCCACGGGGTCCACGGCGGCGATCAGACTCCCGAAGAGGAGGAAGTCGAGCAGGCCGGCTTGCAGGTCGCCTGACAAACACAAAGATCCCCACCCACACATCCGTGTAGCCATAACAGACTGTTGGGGCAAGTGCTGCTCGCGAATTGCACCTATGAAGGCCGGCACGGCACACGAGAGGGTGGGTGGCCAGCACCACGCCCGGCCGCCTTTGTCTCCCCAGTAGCGATGTTTAATACACGCCGCACCCAGGTACTCATTTGAGGCTCAGTCGACCTAGGGGAGGGCCCATTACAGTCTCAAATAATTGTCACTGGTGTTGGTGGCCATGAACGGGAATCTAACTCAGGTCGCCGGATTCGTAACGCAGCAGCACGATCAGCATCATCAGCATCATCAGCATCATCAGCATCATCAGCATCATCAGCAGCATCAGCAGCATCAGCAGCGTGTGGTTACTCTCAGTTCCTCACAGGTCTGGTTGGGATGGAAGAGTAGGCCAAATACAACTCGAGGGACTCTGTATAGCGGCCTCTAGTGGAAGTCTTTCCGCCAGCAGTGGCATGTGATTGGCTCCCTGGAGTCACTAATCGAATAGCCAATCACACGCGACCTCGAGCGTGACCTCGACTACAACCTTGACCCCGACTTCAAGCTCGACCTCCACCTCGACCCCGACCCCATCCCCGACCCCCAACCACAACCCCCAACCAGAACCGAGACACCCAACCGCGACCCCCAACCCCAACCGCGACCCCCAACCCCAACCGCGACCCCCAACCCCAACCGCGACCCCCAACCCCAACCGCGACCCCCAACCCCAACCGCGACCCCCAACCCCAACCGCAACCCCCAACCGCGACCCCCAACCGTGACCCCCAACCCCAACCGCGACCCCAAACCCCAATCGCGACCCCAAACCCCAACCGCGACCCCCAACCACAACCACGACCACGACCTCGCGGTCTCCCGGCGTGGCGGCCGCCGCCACCGCGGCTCGCCCCTCACCCATGGCGCCGGTGAGGAAGATGCCGTAGAGCGAGAGGCCCGTGGTGGCGGCGTTCCACACGGTGCCCAGCACGGCGTACATGAGGATGGCGCCGATGTTGTCGAAGAAGAGGCGCGCCGGCATGAAGTATCCGGCGTCCAGCACGATGGGGGGCAGCAGGTAGAAGAAGAAGACGGTGGGCGTGAGCGTGAACTCGGCGTGCTGGCTGGCGCCCCACACCACGCCGCCCAGGGCCAGGCCCAGCACGATGAGGAGGGCGCTCTCGGGGATCAGCGTGGACAGCCGGTGGTTCAGGTGGAACACTGCGAGCCGGGGTGAGGGGGGGGGTGAGAGGGGGGGGGGATGAGAGGGGGGGGTGAGAGGGGGGGGGTGAGTGGAGGGGATGAGTTACTCGGGAGGTGGTGTCAGAATCTGGATTTGGACTGCAGGAGGAATCCGATGAGCTATGAAGCGCTTTTTCACGTCCAGCAGGGGCGAGTCAGAACGTTACAACAACAACAACAAGCAACACGGCAGGAGTGCAAAGTAGAGGAGAGGTAAACAAATCGCCGTAAAGGAATAAACACCACACAGTAAAACTAAACTATGTTTATCTCGCCAGGAGAGGCCCACTGAGTTCTACACTTGGCAGCTTGGGCGAGGGGGGGTGCGGGCGGAACGCGTGGGTAGGGGCGCAGAGAGGGTGGCGGTGGAGGGATGGACACAGATGTGTGGATGTAGAACTTCCTTCGCACCGTACGTAGCTAACCGTGCTCGTCGGAGGTGCGGGGGAAAGACAAACACAGCAACAAGCAGTTCTACAGAAACTAGTTTTCGTTATCATGATTCTAGAGATAGAGAGAGATAATGGCAGGGAGGGATAAGGACGGAGAGAGATAGGAACAGATAGGGGGCGAGAAATAGTAAGATAGATATGGACACAGAGATAGAGACAGAGATAGGGGAGAGATAGGGGAGAGATAGGGGAGAGATAGGGGAGAGATAGAGACCGAGATAGAGACCGAGATAGAGACCGAGATAGAGACCGAGATAGAGACCGAGATAGAGACCGAGATAGAGACCGAGATAGAGACCGAGATAGAGACCGAGATAGAGACCGAGATAGAGACCGAGATAGAGACAGAGATAGAGACCGAGATAGAGACAGAGATAGAGGAGAGATAGAGACAGAGATAGAGACAGAGATAGGGGAGAGATAGAGACAGAGATAGAGACAGAGATAGAGACAGAGATAGGGGAGAGATAGAGACAGAGATAGAGATAGGGGAGAGATAGAGATAGAGAGAGACGGAGAGGCCAGTGTCATGGAGAGGTTGCGCTATGAAGGGATGGTGCTGGGTGAGTGGGTGGGCGGGAGAGTGGGTAGATGGGTGGGTGGGTGAGTGGGTGGGTGGAGAGTGGGTAGATGGGTGGGTGGAGAGTGGGTAGATGGGTGGGTGGGTTGGTGGGCGGGAGAGTGGGTGGGTGGGTGAGTTGGTGGGCGGAAGAGTGAGTGGGTGGAGAGTCGGAAGAGTGGGTGGGTGGAGAGTGGGTAGATGGGTGAGTGGGTGAGTGGGTGGGCGGGAGAGTGGGTAGATGGGTGGGTGAGTGGGTGGGTTGGTGGAGAGTGGGTAGATGGGTGGGTGAGTGGGTAGATGGGTGGGTGAGTGGGTAGATGGGTGGGTGGGTTGGTGGGCGGGAGAGTGGGTAGATGGGTGAGTGGGTAGATGGGTGAGTGGGTGGGCGGGAGAGTGGGTGGGTGGAGAGTGGGTAGATGGGTGGGCGGAGAGTGGGTAGATGGGTGGGTGGGTGAGTGGGTGGGCGGGAGAGTGGGTAGATGGGTGAGTGGGTGGGCGGATGGGTGAGTGGGTGAGTGGGTGGGCGGGAGAGTGGGTAGATGGGTGGGTGAGTGGGTAGATGGGTGGGTGGGTGAGTGGGTAGATGGGTGGGTGGGTTGGTGGGCGGGAGAGTGGGTAGATGTGTGGGTGAGTGGGTGGGTGGGTAAGTGGGTGGGCGGGAGAGTGGGTGGGTGGAGAGTGGGTAGATGGGTGGGCGGAGAGTGGGTAGATGGGTGGGTAGATGGGTGGGTGGGTGGGCGGGAGAGTGGGTAGATGGGTGAGTGGGTGGGCGGATGGGTGAGTGGGTGAGTGGGTGAGTGGGTGGGCGGGAGAGTGGGTAGATGGGTGGGCGGGAGAGTGGGTAGATGGGTGGGCGGGAGAGTGGGTAGATGGGTGGGTGGGTGAGTGAGTAGATGGGTGGGTGGGTGAGTGGGTAGATGGGTGGGTGGGTGAGTTGGTGGGCGGGTAGATGTGTGGGTGAGTGGGTGGGTGGGTGAGTGGGTGGGTGGGTGAGTGGGTGGGCGGATGGGTGAGTGGGTGAGTGGGTGGGCGGGAGAGTGGGTAGATGGGTGGGTGAGTGGGTAGATGGGTGGGTGGGTGAGTGGGTAGATGGGTGGGTGGGTTGGTGGGCGGGAGAGTGGGTAGATGTGTGGGTGAGTGGGTGGGTGGGTAAGTGGGTGGGCGGGAGAGTGGGTGGGTGGAGAGTGGGTAGATGGGTGGGCGGAGAGTGGGTAGATGGGTGGGTAGATGGGTGGGTGGGTGGGCGGGAGAGTGGGTAGATGGGTGAGTGGGTGGGCGGATGGGTGAGTGGGTGAGTGGGTGAGTGGGTGGGCGGGAGAGTGGGTAGATGGGTGGGCGGGAGAGTGGGTAGATGGGTGGGCGGGAGAGTGGGTAGATGGGTGGGTGGGTGAGTGAGTAGATGGGTGGGTGGGTGAGTGGGTAGATGGGTGGGTGGGTGAGTTGGTGGGCGGGTAGATGTGTGGGTGAGTGGGTGGGTGGGTGAGTGGGTGGGTGGGTGAGTGGGTGGGTGGGTAAGTGGGTGGGCGGGAGAGTGGGTAGATGGGGGAGTGGGTGGGTAGGTGAGTGGTTAGATGGGCGAGTGGGTGGACGAGTGCTCATTATTATTTGTAAATGGTATCGTCATTAGCAATCGTCATCAAAACAGCGGCCATCGTCAGCAACATCGTCACGATCAGACACCTTCACCGCTAGGTTCGTCATCATCACCACCACCACCACCGCAGCTCCTCCTCACAGCCCCGAGGAGGCCGTAGCTCACCTACTTGGTTCCCTTCTCACCTGGGCAGTGGGGGGAGGAGGGGGGGTGAGGAAGTGGCCGGGGGCAGTGGATACTGCCACCCGCCCCCTACCCCAACTAATCCATGAACCCAAACACCCCCCAGGCCCCGCGCCCCCTGCCCCGCCCCCCCTGCCCCGCCCCCCCTGCCCCGCCCCCACCGCCCCGCCCCCCCTGCCCCGCCCCCGCCCCCCCAGGTGGAGCGGCGTGAACAAATATTGAGTGAGAAGCCGCGGGGGGACAATGGCGGAGCCGTGGGTACCACCGCAGCGCACGGAGCCGGCATTGTGTGTGGGGGAGGGTAGGGGGGTGGGGGGTGAGGGTGGGTGGGGGGTGAGTGGGTGGGTGGGTGAGTGGGTGAGTGAGGGTCGGTGGGTGGGCGAGTGGGAGGGTGGGGGGTGAGTGGGCGAGCGGTGGTGCAGTGGTTAGCGCTACGCTGCGCTACGAACCCAACGACCCGAGTTCGATTCCCGCTCATGGCCAACATCGGTGACGAGCATGGAAACCAGTCCTGGGCCTCCCCTAGGTCTACTCGGGCTCAAATGAGTACTGTAACTGGCGCGGTGTGTAAACATCCCCGCTGGGGAAACAAAGGCGGCCGGGCGTGGTGTTGCCAACATTGACCCGCTTGGTGTGCCCGCCTTCTCTGGCACTCGCTAACATCACTTGCCCCAACAGTCGGTGCAGGCTATACGGGGGGACTTTATCTTTGTGTGCCGGTACGCGTGTGATGATAGCGACGACGACGATGATGATGGATCTCGATGATGAGTATTGTAACTAGGATGTGGACGTGCTATGAAGGAGGACCGTTGCCCGAAACGTCGCTGGTGTTCTTGGGCGCCCGTGGATACGGGATGAGGGTCATGAAGGTGACGGCGGCGACGCTCACAACAACGAGCGGAGCACCGGGCGGCTAAAACGCAGCAAGTTGGCACAGTAGGGGTACCGCTGGTGGTGCATCCAGCGGTCATCTCAGTCAGCCCACCCACGGCACCTGCTGGGTCTGTCCCGAGACCCCCTCCTGCCAGCGAGCCTTCGACACTTCACGTGATAGTCTCAAAGTGCACCTAGCCTGGCACAGGCGCCGTGGGGACGTCACCGTCACTAAGTCGCGAACGGCGCATTGGTGGAGTTCGACTGCAGAGGCGATACGATGTGTACACAGCCAGAGAGGGCAGCTTCATCTCGACTAGACCGTCAACTAGAAAATCTCTAAGTTTGTGCGCACGCACGCTGCCTGCTGCCGCCTGCTGCGTTGTAGGGCAAGGCGGTGGATGGGCGATGTTTATGCCGCAAACCGTTGAGAAAGGACGTGGCCCTGCCATCCTTGACGTTTGTGTTGTACCGCTGGGACCTCGCCTGAGCCCCCCTGGACTCTGCTTGACGCTGCTCATCCTTGGGCACCCCTCAGCCGGAGGGTCGAATCCCACCAAGTGGTTCCACACCTCTGATGAGCACGGTTTGGCTACGTGCGGTGCGCACAAAGAGAACTTCAACATTCACGCATTTATTTTACCAGGCGGAGGTCCACTGAGCTACGAAGTCGCTCTTTTTCGGGAGCGACCTGCCCCATCACAAATGACAGCCCCAACCAAGTGTGGACATTCATAGCAGCAACCAAACAACTCCAAACGCGTGGGTGCCCCGTCGATTCTCAATGCGGAGGGGGGGGGGGGACCGGACGACCGCGGAGAAAAATCCACGCAGCGACCACCACGGGGGGGGGGGGGGGGGAGCGAGACGGAGAGAGACGCAGACTCCAACATCCACAGCAGCAGCAGCTGCTGTGGATGTTGGAGCTAACATCTGCTAGCCACCATAACGACAAGGTGGCGGGGGCGGGGGCGGGGGTACCGCGGGGGGTGGGGGGCCGAGCCGGACCCGGGCGGACTGGACTTTACCGCGCCACTTAGCGGCGAGGGAGGCGCGGGGCCGCCCCGGGGGGTGTCGCCGAGCCGGGAACCGACCCGGGCCGGTCGGGCCCAGCGCCCTGTCCGGTTAATGATCCCTGGCAGCTCGTTAATTGGGGGACTCGCGCTGCCAACACGAGGCAAAGTGCCCCCACCACCATCCCCCCCCCCCCATTCCCCATGACTCCCACAGCCCCCCCCCCCCTCGCAGCCTCCTAATCTGAGATCCGTGGCGCGTGTGGCTAGCGGGCGATGCTTGTGCAAGTGTCAACTCTGCGCTGGTTCTCAACTCTGCGCTGGTTCTCAACTCTGCGCTGGTTCTCAACTCTGCGCTGGTTCTCAACTCTGCGCTGGTTCTCAACTCTGCGCTGGTTCTCAACTCTGCGCTGGTTCTCAACTCTGCGCTGGTTCTCAACTCTGCGCTGGTTCTCAACTCTGCGCTGGTTCTCAACTCTGCGCTGGTTCTCAACTCTGCGCTGGTTCTCAACTCTGCGCTGGTTCTCAACTCTGCGCTGGCTCTCAACTCTGCGCTGGCTCTCAACTCTGCGCTGGTTCTCAACTCTGCGCTGGTTCTCAACTCTGCGCTGGTTCTCAACTCTGCGCTGGTTCTCAACTCTGCGCTGGTTCTCAACTCTGCGCTGGTTCTCAACTCTGCGCTGGTTCTCAACTCTGCGCTGGTTCTCAACTCTGCGCTGGTTCTCAACTCTGCGCTGGTTCTCAACTCTGCGCTGGTTCTCAACTCTGCGCTGGTTCTCAACTCTGCGCTGGTTCTCAACTCTGCGCTGGTTCTCAACTCTGCGCTGGTTCTCAACTCTGCGCTGGTTCTCAACTCTGCGCTGGTTCTCAACTCCGCGCTGGTTCTCAACTCTGCGCTGGTTCTCAACTCTGCGCTGGTTCTCAACTCTGCGCTGGTTCTCAACTCTGCGCTGGTTCTCAACTCTGCGCTGGTTCTCAACTCTGCGCTGGTTCTCAACTCTGCGCTGGTTCTCAACTCCGCGCTGGTTCTCAACTCTGCGCTGGTTCTCAACTCTGCGCTGGTTCTCAACTCTGCGCTGGTTCTCAACTCCGCTCTTGCTCGTAACTTCTGGCAAAGCCAGCAGAGTGTCCCCCGACACTGCTGATGAGACCCCCCCCGCCCCTCCCCCAAATAAATTATGGGATTATCTGACGAAGGCCTAAAAAGTGGAATGTTTGCGCCCACGTGGAGAGATGGACAAAGCCTGGTAGGATAAAAAGGCGCAGCCCCTGCAAGTGCACGGTCACGCCACCACTGGAGTTCCAGGAGGGTACCTTGGCCTACTCTTCCACAGCTTAGAAGAGGTGGTGGTGGGGGAGAGACGTAAACAATGTTAACTATTAAATTAAAAGAAGTGACCCACACTTTACCCCCACCACACGCCGCCACGTGCCGGTCAGACTAACAGACTGCGCTGGTTGATGAACACAATCCCCGCGGCCGCTGGGTGGACGGAGGCGATAGTGGGGGTAGTGGTGGGGGGGGGGTTCAGGGACGGCCGTCTCAGCTGCCGCGCCGGGAGATGATGGAAGCACAGACCCCTCTCTCTCTCTCTCTCCGGATGGCGAGTCTCAGTGAGTGTGATGATTCACTATTGCACTGCGGTAGGGTATGAACCCAAATCGTTTTCTGGAAAGGCTAAACGAAAGAAATTCTGACATTTTGCCATAATCGACGGGGTTTTTTTGGGACGTTGAAGCTCAAAGTTCCACACAGAGAGATTCAGCAATCCACTGCGATCAGTGTTAGTCGCCAGGCCGACAACGCGTCGAGGAGCTCGAAACACCATCGCGACTACTCCGGGGGCCATGCTCGCAGCAGCAGCGGCAGCGACGGCGGCTTTTGTCTCAGCCATCGAACAAAGGCGGTGGTCGCTGCACATCGCGCGGCGCTATCAGATGCGCTTTTGCGGCCGTCTGGAACGCTCTTCCTGGCACAGCAGGGGGCACAGTTGACGCATCTGCCAGTCAATCCGTGGCACCTGCTGGGTCTGTTCCTTGACCTCCTGCCAGCATTGAGAGCCTCCCTCCCCTTGTCAAGGAGCTCGAAACCACCATCGCGACTACTCCGGGGGCCATGCTCGCAGCAGCAGCGGCAGCAGCAGCAGCGGCAGCAGCGACGGCAGCGCCTTTGTCTCAGCCATGGAACAAAGGCGGTGGTCACCACATCGTCGCGCGGCGCTTTCAGATGCGCTTCTGCGGCCGTCTGGAACGCTCTTCCTGGCACAGCAGGGGGCACAGTTGACGCATCTGCCAGTCAATCCGTGGCACCTGCTGGGTCTGTCCCTTGACCTCCTGCCAGCATTGAGAGCCTCCCTCCCCTTGTCAAGGAGCTCGAAACCACCATCGCGACTACTCCGGGGGCCATGCTCGCAGCAGCAGCGGCAGCAGCGACGGCGGCTTTTGTCTCAGCCATGGAACAAAGGCGGTGGTCACCACATCGTCGCGCGGCGCTTTCAGATGCGCTTCTGCGGCCGTCTGGAACGCTCTCTCCTTCCGATATTAGGAAGCCACTGGAGCTGTGCACTTTTACAGCATCATCGTCATTATCATCGAGATTGACAAACTCGTTGCTCTAGAACCGAGTTTTGTGTCGAGTTTTTTGCCCTTCCTCCAGCCCGCACCTCCGATTAGCTACATACGGTGTGAAGGAAGTTCACTCATACCCCCCTCGAGAGAGGAAATCTCATGTCGACCTGTGTGTCTCTACTCTACATATCTATCCGTCTTGTCTCTGCTCTGATGTCTATCTGCCTGTCTCTGATGTCTGCCTGTCTCGGTTCTGATGTCTGCCTGTCTCTACTCTGATGTCCGCCTGTCTCTGCTCTGATGTCCGCCTGTCTCTGCTCTGATATCTGCCTGTCTCTGATGTCTACCTGTCTCTACTCTGATGTCTGCCTGTCTCTACTCTGATGTCTGCCTGTCTCGGCTCTGATGTCTGCCTGTCTCGGCTCTGATGTCTGCCTGTGTCTGCTCTGATGTCTGTCTGTCTCTGCTCTGATGTCTGCCTGTCTCTGCTCTGATGTCTGCCTTTCTCTGCTCTGGCTGTCTGTCTGTCTCTGCTCTGATGTCTCTCTGCCTGTCTCTGCTCTGATGTCTGCCTCTCTGCTCTGATGTCTGCCTGTCTTTGATGTCTGCCTGTCTCTGATGTCTGCCTGTCTCTGATGTCTGCCTGTCTCTGATGTCTGCCTGTCTCTGCTCCAATCTCTCTCTGCGCGTCTCCGCAATCATCGCGTGCGGGTTCATCCCCCAGGCGCCCCGTCACGTGCCCCCTCCCCCCGTCCCATCGCCTCGCAAGCCGCGTGTGGTCACCACGTGGTCACACGAATGGGTCATAAACGAACGCAATAACGCGACCGTGTTTTCTATTTATGGAGCGCATTAGCTCAAGGCGTGCTCTATAGCGGAGTTTAAAAGCGGTAACAACTCAAACGGAGTTGTTGAGATGGCATGACGCAGTGCAAGGGTCGAGGAAAGAGTGACCCCAACAGAGGGCACGTGGGGTCACGAGAGGGCGAGGGGAGGGAAGAGGGAATGGAGGGGCGATGGAGAAGAGGTGGCGGGGCTGAAGGGAGGGCGGATGGAGGTCAGGTGATGTATTTCATCCGTGGATCGCAATGTGCGCCACTCACCCACTCAACGACTCACCCATTCACTCACTCACCCACCTACTCACTCACCCACCTACTCACTCACCCACCTACTCACTCACCCACCTACTCACTCACCCACCTACTCACTCACCCACCTACTCACTCACCCACCTACTCACTCACCCACCTACTCACTCACCCACCCACCCACTCACCCACCCACTCACTCACTTCCTCACGTGCTTACCCAGTTTCTCACTCACCCGCCCACTCACTCACCCACCCACTCACCCACCCACCCACTCACCCACCCACTCACTCACTCACTCACTCACCCACCCACTCACCCACCCACTCACTCACCCACCCACTCACCGAATCACCCAGCTTACTCACCCAATCACCCAGCTACTCACCCGCTTACTCACCCAATCACCCAGCTACTCACCCGCTCGTTCACCCACCCGCTCAGAACCTGCAGGCTAAAACGGCCAGAGCGAGGCGGGTGGTCGAGAAGAGTTTTTAAAGACGGCGACTCAAACAGCGTGAACGATTCCGAATGTCCGATTCGCAAACAATGCAAGGAGAGTTGATGTCCCGCGGGGCATCAAGAGGCTTGACTAATTAACCAACTCACTCAACGGTTGTTCCAAAGCAAGGCCGTAATTATAATATATTAGGGGGGGGGGACACCCCCCCAATATTCAAATATGCTCAAAATGTCCCCCCATTTTGAGCATATTCATTACTATGCTATGTAAATAAAAACAACAATTTGCTAAACCTTCACCACAATATCTGGACTTGTCTTCATATAACAATGCATAGATTTCTGTTTATAGGATTGTGGTTATGGTTGTACTTTATTAATCCCTAATCTCTGCCATTACATACAATGAAACAAGAAAAGGTAAAAAAGAAAAACAGAGCAATGTAATACAATAAACTATTAGACATTATCGTAAAAATAAATAAAAAGTCCATCCTATGTGTTAGTGAATGTTTTAATATTTTAGGCAGAAATTAGTTTTCAAATTTAGATTTTTTTTTTCTGGGGCGGGGACCCCCAGACCCCTTGGAAGATTTGATCCCCCCCCACCCCCCCAATGTTGACTCCGAGCGAGAGAGCGAGCGAGCGGGCGGGTACATAAAGGAAAGCATTAAAAAAAACGAAATGATGAACGAAGCAAAGTGCCGACTACCCCGAGCATCTTCTTGTTTCCTCTGATCGTAAAAAAAGAAGAGAGGAGCGAGGAGAGCGAGGAGGGAGGAGAGTCGCCACGGGATTGGGTCCCTGCCACGAGTGCGGGGGGCTGACCCCCTCTGGGTGGGTTGTCAGGGCAGCAGCCGCTCGACCTGAAGCGCCCGGGTCCACGCACCAAATTACCAAATAATGAAGAGTTCATCACCAGGCGATGGGGTGGGTGGGGTGCACGGGTGTGATGGGGGGTGGTGTGATGGGAGGGGGAGGTTTGATGGGAGGGGGGCACGGGTGTGATGGGGGTGGTGTGATGGGAGGGGGGCACGGGTATGATGGGGGGTGGTGTGATGGGGAGGTTTGATGGGAGGGGGGCACGGGTGTGATGGAAGGGGGTGTGTGATGGGGTTGAAGGTGAGGTGAAGGTGAGGAAGGGCGAACATTCATTATTCAACGGCACGAGGCTCCTGTAAAGTTTCCACCACCCCCTGGGCAGCGAAGCTCCCCCCCGCTCCCCTAGCGGGGGACCCAGTGGGCGGGGGCCCCGGCGAGAGGCGGGGCTCCTTGGGGGGTGGGGGCTCCTTGGGGGGTGGGGGCCCCGCGTCGCTGCCCCGCGGGGCACCGCGACGGATGCCGCCTCTCCGTTATGGGCCCGTAATGGCCTCTGAAGCGGAACTGGCTCCGTGTAATGGGGAGAGTAATTGAGGTCGTTGCGGGAGGTGCGCGTGGAGGAATCTGGATGTGGGGGGTGTGAAGGACACTTATTTGGTTGATAATGAGGGCTGTGCAACATGTGACTACCGACCAACCCACCCAGCCACCAACCACGCAACGGTGTTGCGTGGTTGGTGGCTGGGTGGGTTGGTAGGTGGGTGGGTGGCTGGGTGGGTTGGTAGGTGGGTGGGTGGCTGGGTGGGTTGGTAGGTGGGTGGCTGGGTGGGTTGGTAGGTGGGTGGCTCGGTGGGTTGGTAGGTGGGTGGGTGGCTGGGTGGGTTGGTAGGTGGGTGGCTGGGTGGGTTGGTAGGTGGGTGGGTGGCTGGGTGGGTTGGTAGGTGGGTGGCTGGCTGGGTGGGTGGCTGGCTGGGTGGATTGGTAGGTGGCTGGGTGGGTTGGTAGGTGGGTGGCTGGGTGGGTTGGTAGGTGGGTGGCTGGGTGGGCTGGTAGGTGGCTGGGTGGGCTGGTAGGTGAGTGGGTGGCTGGGTGGGTTGGGTTGGTAGGTGGGTGGCTGGGTTGGTAGGTTGGTGGCTGGGTGGGTGGCTGGGTGGGCTGGTAGGTGAGTGGGTGGCTGGGTGGGTTGGTAGGTGGGTGGCTGATTTCAAAAGCATGTCCCCCAGCACGCGCATTCAAACCCCCCCCGTGTGACGCGGGCACAGCCAGCGAGCCGCTGGACGCTGCGGGTCTCGGAACAGCGACGACTCTGAAGGGAGGTCGCTGCCGTGGACTGACGCCAGAGGCGTGGATCTCCGGGCGCGGCAGTGTGACGTTTCTTACATCTGCACCCCCCCCACCCTTCTACACCCTCTGCCCACCCCCCAGTCCCTGTGATCATGGGCAGCTTAGTGGCGCGCGGTGGGGGGGTAAAGTGGGCACGGAGCGAGGGTGGGGGGGGGGGCTGCGTGGGAGCTCCCCCTCGTGGAGCCGCTTCCTCCAGCGGTGTCGTTAAGCGAGCAGTTGCAGGGCTGCGCTTTCACCCATGCATTTGAAAACAAGCCCCGCCCCCCGCCCCCCGTCTCTGCATAACTCGACCGCGTCCCCCCCCCCACTCGACCCCGGCTTGCACGGCGAGTCCAATTAATCACCAATTAAACTAGAAGCGATTTTTCTCTATTTCCCCACGTAAGGAGCTAATGACGCTCTTGTCTTCAGACGCGGGCCGCCTGGCCTTCACGAATGAGAGCTCGGCCAAGTGGCGGGGTCATCGCGTGGACATTTACAGCAGCGGCCAAACACTCGAAACTCCCCGACGTCGACTTTCGATGTGGAGCGGGAAACCGGAGGATGCGGAGAAAAATCCACGCGACCACAGCGAGAGGGCGAGCAAGACACCGCAGACTCCACATGCACAGCGGCGGCAGCAGCAGCAGCAGGCGTCAGGGTCGGGAACGAACCCACCGACCTCCTGTGCACCGGGCGAGGTAGTTAACATCTCCTAGCCACCCTGTTAATCAGGGCGGCCGCTCCAGCCGTCACCTAACCAGACTGCTGCATTATGTAAAAAAAAAATTAGTACGGACCTATACCGAGCCGAGCCAGCGTGCACGGCAGGCTGTGTGTGTCACAGACACGCCGTGGTGGGGTCAGGGATGAGCAGACGACGCCTGAAAAAGTCTGAGCAACACCTGTGGTGGTGGTGGTGGTGATGGTGGTGGTGGAGTCAACAGCGGGTTGTCCTTTGCGTAACTAAACCTTCGTCCGCCCGCCATAGGAATGTGGAACTTCCCCCCCCCTCCCCCTGGCTCTGCAGGGCTTGTAAACAGCAGCGCGCCTCCATGCTCAAGTGAGCGCGGCACATCGCTTTGACTCTCGGTGCGCGTCCGTGACTCACGGATGTTGGCAACCGCATTAATAATGGCTCGTTATTCACCACCACGATGACGATGATAGGTGCACCACGAGTGGCGGCGCTTCGCGTGGCGCTCGCCTCCACTTCACCCGCTCACAGCCCAGCTCGCTTCACCAAAGATAAAGTCCCCCCCCGCCCTGTGTAGCCTTGACAGGCTGTAGGGGCAAGTGCTGCCAGCGAGCCGCGCCTATGAAGGCCGCCACGGCGCACGAGGAAGTGGTGTGGCCAGCACCACGCCCGGCCGCCTTCGCCTCCCCCAGCCGCCTTCGCCTCCCCCAGCGCTGACGACGCTTGCACACCGCACCAGGCGCTCATTTGAGGCCGGGTCGACCTAGGGGGAGGCCCAGGCCGTGAGCTGGAATCGAACTCGGGCGGGCCGGCGTTCGTAGCCAAGCTGCGCTAACCGCTGCGCCACCGCTCTCTATCACCACGAACATCCGCGGGACACGCACACAGACACGCACACAGCAGAGGTCTCCCACGAGCTACATAGGGATTTGTTCACAGAGGTCCCGTCAGATCCCGAGGAACTCTGCTGCTGTGCAAAGTGGCACAATGCGGAGGTCCGGAGGAAACACCTCCTCATTCCATAGAGATACACAGCGACTCATAGAGATACACAGCGACTCAGAGATACACAGAGACAGAGAGAGATCCAGACACCCAGACTCATTAGAGATACAGAGACCCATATACACCACAGACCCATCGAGATACAGAGCCTCAGAGAGAGATGTGGGACCCATAGACACCACAGATTTAGAGATAAAGGCCCTTAGACAGACACCACAGAGACTCCTAGAAATACACGGAGACTCAGAGACACACGGAGAGAAACAATAAGATTCATAGAGACACACAATAAGATTAATAGAGACACACAGGGAGAGACACAATAAGATTCATAGAGACACACAGGGAGACACTAAGATTCATAGAGACACACAGAGACACAATAAGATTCATAGAGACACACAGAGACACAATAAGATTCATAGAGACACACGGAGACACAATAAGATTCAGAGCCACACATAGACACACAATAAGATTCATAAAGACACACAGAGAGACACAATAAGATTCATAAAGGCACACAGAGAGACACAATACGATTCATAGAGACACACAATAAGATTCATAAAGACACAGAGAGACACAATAAGATTCATAGAGACACACGGAGACAGCACAATAAGATTCAGAGACACAGAGACACACAATAAGATTCACAGAGGACACACAATACGATTCATAGAGACACACAATAAGATTCATAGAGACACACGGAGACCACACAATAAGATTCATAGAGACACACTAACATTCATAGAGACACAGAGACACACAATAAGATTAATAGAGACACAATAACATTCATAGAGACACACAGGCAGACATGGAGGTGCATGAAATTCAAGCCACGGGAGTGCGATTGTGACCATGCTACCCAAGCTATGGACCGTTTCGTCGACTCAGAGATAGACAGACGCATAGACACCAAAGCTCATCGAGATACATCGAGAGACCTCGTAGAGACAGAGAGATTACATTAGCATTCGTAGAGACACACAGGGCAGATATGGAGATACATTAAAGACAAGGCACAGTCGTGCGAGTGTGGACATGCAACACAAACATTGGACGCAGCTCAAAGAGTCCGTCAGACGATACAAGACCCCCCCACCAGACCCCCCCCCCATCAGACGATACAAGACCCCCCCCCACCAGACCCCCCCCCCCCCATCAGACGATACAAGACCCCCCCCCCACCAGACCCCCCCCCCCCATCAGACGATACAAGACCCCCCCCCACCACACCCCCCCCCCACCAGACGATACAAGACCCCCCCCACCACACCCCCCCCCCCACCAGACGATACAAGACCCCCCCCCCACCAGACGATACAAGACCCCCCCCACCACACCCCCCCCCCCCCACCAGACGATACAAGACCCCCCCACCAGACCCCCCCCCCCACCAGACGATACAAGACCCCCCACCAGACCCCCCCCACCAGACGATACAAGACCCCCCCCACCACACCCCCCCCCCACCAGACGATACAAGACCCCCCCCACCACACCCCCCCCCCACCAGACGATACAAGACCCCCCCCACCACCACCCCCCCCCCCCACCAGACGATACAAGACCCCCCCACCAGACCCCCCCCCCCACCAGACGATACAAGACCCCCCCACCACCCCCCCCCACCTCCCTCTCTGTATCCGTCTACTTGAAGGTAAAGTCACAGGCCCTGCAGAGTCAAAGGAGGAGAATGAACACGCGGTTTCAACAAAGGGAACAACGTGGGAAACAAAGCGGGGGGAGGGGGGGGGGAGTGCGTGCCGGGCACAGGTGGGGGGGGGGCATGGCATGTGGAGGGGGCGGGGGGGGCTTGTTCCTGAACAAAATGTCTCGCCTGAGAACATTCATTCACTCGAGTTATTTCGCTCTCGAGGTCAAGGGTACAGACACGTGATCAACACACTGCTGGACTGAATGGCCGTGGCGATCTGCGAGAGCCGGAGCTTTGCCCCATTGCTAATGATGGCGAGAGCAGTGGATTGAGTCTGGTTGCTGCTGCTGCTGCTCAACAGAGTGATCAATCAGTTAACAAAGAATCTCTGCCGGACGAAGGTGTTACCCCTGGCGCTGTTGTCGGTCACGGGGGATGTTTGGCCATACTTCACCACGCTGGTCACTGCGTTTTGCCGAGCGGGTTGGGAGTGGTGGAGGAAGACGCAGGAAGGTGGAGGTGGTGTGGTGAACGCAGGCATTGCGATAGTTATTTGGAATGCAAATTATTTACCCAGAAAGGCCTCGGCGAATCTGCAGCCCCCCCCCCCCCCCCCTTTGTCAGGGTGGGCGCTGCCAAATTGGGGGATGTCTGGGGACCATCAATTTCCAACAAATGAGAGGCCTCGTGACGTCACAACCGTACACATCCAGCATTGGTGACGTCACACACGGTACAACGTCAAGTATTAATGACGTCAATCTGAACGCGGTTCTGGGCCTCCCCTGCGTCGACTCGGCCTCGAAAAGGACGACCTGGCGAGGTGTAAAAACGTCGCGGACGACCTGGCGAGGTGTAAAACGTCGCCCCCTCGGGAGACAAAGGCGGCCGGGCACGGCTACACTGCTCTCCCCACCACCGACCCCGCAGCCCACAGGCGCCGACAGTCATCAGCCAGTCCGCCTGGGGGGGGTGTGGGGGGGGCTGTGTATTTGTCTCAATGGCTCGCGGGATTGCGACACGCTGCCGAGGACACGGCAGTGGCACGGCAGTGAGGCGACAGGGCCGTGAGTGGCACGGCAGTGGCACGGCAGTGGCACGGCAGTGGCACGGCAGTGGCACGGCAGTGGCACGGCAGTGAGGCGACAGGGCCGTGAGTGGCACGGCAGTGGCACGGCAGTGGCACGGCAGTGGCACGGCAGTGGCACGGCAGTGAGGCGACAGGGCCGTGAGTGGCACGGCAGTGGCACGGCAGTGGCACGGCAGTGAGGCGACAGGGCCGTGAGTGGCACGGCAGTGGCACGGCAGTGGCACGGCAGTGGCACGGCAGTGGCACGGCAGTGGCACGGCAGTGAGGCGACAGGGCCGTGAGTGGCACGGCAGTGGCACGGCAGTGGCACGGCAGTGGCACGGCAGTGGCACGGCAGTGGCACGGCAGTGGCACGGCAGTGGCACGGCAGTGAGGCGACAGGGCCGTGAGTGGCACGGCAGTGGCACGGGTCATTTAAAACGCCGTCTCACGCCCAAGTCGTGACACCCGTGCAGGGAGGAGGAGGAGGAGGCGGCGGCGCGTGCCCTGCACACGGCTGGAGGTTGACTGCGGCAGGAGGGTGCCTCCTGCCCAGCACGCAACGCCGCGGGCTCGACTTTGCACGGCGAGGGGGGGGGTCCGGGGTGGGTGGAGGGGTGGGTGGCATTTGGCAGAGATTGACCCCCGCGCCCTTCCCCCATCCCCCTCCCTCCCCCCACCACCTCCCGCCCCTGCCCTTGACCGTCCAGTCAACCCTCCCCCTCGTGCCGCAGGGTCGCCGATTGATTGCAGGTTTCTGGTTCGATTTTCAAAAGTGAATGTTTTTGTCGGGTTGTAGTGGTTGTAGTGGTTGTGGTGGTTGTGGGCGTTGTTCGGCACGATGTCCGACGTTTCGCGCCCTACGCGTGCTGGCTGGGTGGATGAAATTCAGTCGCTGGGGACGACGACGATGCTGATGATGTACAAAGGCAAAGATCCCCCTTATAGCCTTCATACACTTTTGGGGGCAAGTGCTGCTAGCGAGTACGGCACGCGAGGGGCTGGGTGGCCAGCACCACGCCCGACCGCCTTTGTTTCCCCAGTGGCGATGTTTACACACCGCACCAGGTACTCGTTTGAGGCCGAGTAGACCTAGGGGAGGCCCATGACTGGTTCAGATAATCGTCACTGGGTGTGTGTACACACACGCAACAACAACCGCCATTTGCCACTAAGTGGCGGTGACGTCACCACGACGCTTGTGCCAGGCCATGTGCACCTTGAGGCCACGTGAAGTGTCGAACGCCCGCTGGCAGGAGGTCACGGGGCAGACCCAGCAGATGCCACGGGTCAACTGACTGAGATGACCGAGATGACTGGCTGATGCACCACCTGTGCCCCCTATTGTACCAACTTGCTGTGCTTTAGCCACCCGGCGCTCCGCTCGTTGTTGTGAGCGTCGCTCCTCCGCCAGTCATCGGCAAGTCCACTCAGCTCCACATCCTCCTGTACCACATCACTCCATCTCTTCTCTAGCCCGTGCCACGCCCGTTTAGCCCCCACGTGTACACACACACGTGTACACACACACGCGCGTGTACACACGCGCGCGCGTGTACACACACACGCGCGTGTACACACGCGCGCGCGTACGCACACACACACACACACACGCGCGTGTACACACGCGCGCGCGAGCGTACGCACACACGCACGTGTACACACACGCGCGTGTACACACACACACACGCGCGTGTACACACACACACACACACGCGCGTGTACACACACCACACACACGCGCGTGTACACACACACACACACGCGCGTGTACACACACACGCGCGTGTACACACACACGCGCGTGTACACACACACGCGCGTGTACACACACACGCGCGTGTACACACACACGCGCGTGTACACACACACGCGCGTGTACACACACGCGCGTGTACACACACACGCGCGTGTACACACACACACACACACGCGCGTGTACACACACACGCGCGTGTACACACCACACGCGCGTGTACACACACGCGCGTGTACACACACACGCGCGTGTACACACACACACACACACGCGCGTGTACACACACACGCGCGTGTACACACACACACGCGCGTGTATTTAGGAGCGGCGCGACAGTGATTCTAGAGCAGCGGGGAGAGGGAGGGACAGGCGGAGAGGGAGACGAGGAGTGAGGGAAGGGTGGAGAGGGGTCAGGGCGGGCTTTGTACTGTGACTGAGTGAGTAGATGAGTGAGCGAGTGAATGAATGGATATATGAATGAATGAGTGGCGATTACGTGAATGGATGTCAAAGTGAATGGATTGAGCGGGCGAGCGAATGAATGAGCGCATCTGTGAGTGAATGAATGCACGGATGAGCGAGTCGGGCGAGCAGGCGACGGAGCGCGTTCGTGAACGAGTCCGTGAGTGGATGTGCGGGTGGATGTGCGGGTGGATGGGCGGGTGGATGAGTGAACGAGCGTTCGAATGACTGAGGCCAAGCCTGGCCATGTGACCCTGAACTTCAGTGTACACTCACGCGGGAGGGGGGAGCAGCAGCAGATTCTCAATATCGTGAAGAGGAAACCTCGCGACCTGCTGCCGCTCGGTGTCAGAGCACGCCTACTGCCCCCCCACCCCCTACCCCCACCCCATCCCCCCCACCCACTCCGCTCACCCACTCCCCCCACCCACTCCCCCCACCCCACGCCCCCCACTCCCCACCCCCCCCCCACCCCCCCACCCCACGCCCCCCACTCCCCCCACCCCACGCCCCCACTCCCCACCCACGCCCCCCACTCCCCCACCCACTCCCCCCCACGCCCCCCACCCACTCCCCCCACCCCACGCCCCCACTCCCCCACCCACTCCCCCCACCCCACGCCCCCCACCCACTCCCCCCACCCCACGCCCCCCACTCCCCCACCCACTCCCCCCACCCCACGCCCCCACCCACTCCCCCAACCATTCCCCGCACCCCACGCCCCCCACCCACTCCCCCCACCCCACGCCCCCGTGTCCCAGAGTCGAACTCTCGCGGATTCTGCCTGCGATCCGTGACCGAGAATCCACCTCAGTCACTCGGCACTGCGTCACCTGCACACAATTATACGCCACGCTAGCGCACACACACACACACACAGCCTGTTACACACACAGCTTGTCCACACACACACAGCCTGTTACACAGACACACACACACAGCCTGTTACACACACACACACAGCCTGTTACACACACACACACAGCCTGTTACACACACACACACACAGCCTGTTACACACACACACACACAGCCTGTTACACACACACACACACACAGCCTGTTACACACACACACACACAGCCTGTTACACACACACACACACACAGCCTGTTACACACACACACACACACAGCCTGTTACACACACACACACACACAGCCTGTTACACACACACACACACACAGCCTGTTACACACACACACACACACAGCCTGTTACACACACACACACACAGCCTGTTACACACACACACACACACAGCCTGTTACACACACACACACACAGCCTGTTACACACACACACACACAGCCTGTTACACACACACACACAGCCTATTACACACACACACGTACAATTCACGGGCACTGCGAGTCTGCGGCTCTCCGCGCCTCGAGTCGAAGCGATGGAATTCGCGCAGCAGCAGCAGCAGGAGCGATGCGTGAGACCCGCCGAGTGGTTTGCCATAAGTGCTGTGCGCCCTCGGTGCTGCGCGGCGTCTAAGATCGGGGATTTTGGTTCTGAATAAACACGTCGGGGGAGAGGTACGGGGATTGAGTTATGCGCAGAGTGCATTAGGACAGCTACTCCACCACCACCATGAATCTCCCTCCGGGTTGGTGGTGGTGGTAACCCGGTGTTGGGAATAAAGATGACAACGGTGGGAGAATTGTGTGCAAGGCAAGAGAGTGCAAGGGCGGGATGAGAGATCGGATTTAGCCAACACAGAGGGTGGGGGGGGGTGTGTCCCGGAAACCAAAATAGCTGAAGAGTCATTCTTCTCTTTTCGGATTCCATCAAAATAAAAAGCAACAGCAGCTGAGGAAGCCGCAACGCACCATGGTGTGAAGACGAGACTGTGGCGAGTGACGGCACGAGGCAGTCGCTTAAGAAGAGCCGCCGGTGGCCGACCCCCGAGCAAACCTAACACACGGAATAAACATGTTGATGTTGTTGATGTTTGTAAGCTGGTTATTCGTCTGTGATATTAGCGAGGTATCCGAGCAGCTACCAAGCAGCTGCGGATATCAAACGTCCCCGTGTTTACTTTAAACAGAAATTTGTAAGGGGGGGGGGGGAGCTACTTAGCTCAAATGGAATTTATTCGTGAAATAATCTTTAAAAATAAGACTGATGAAACAGTATATTGCTGTGTCGGGTGGTGGTGGGCTTAACGACACATTTATATTTAGGCGATCTAACCCAATAACATGTATTATAGAGTACCTTGATCCCATCCTCATCGTCAAGGTTTCTATTTCGCATTTCCCACCGTGCCGGGGGGGGGGTGAAATCGAGATGAGAATCGAGGCTCAGATGATTGTAGAGAAGCGGGGGGGGGTGCGTCAATAATGGACATCTCTCACGCCAGGACCCTTCCCGTCGAAC